>NW_015505799.1:244699-246330 GCF_001515645.1 Sinocyclocheilus grahami | reverse complement strand
ATTTAGCCATTTATATGCCCCGTTGTTGGTTGTAAGCAAGGGAATCGCGTGTTTTTAGTACTTTACAACCAGCTGTTGATTCAAAGTCGCCACAAAACAAAGACTCCAGACACGGACGAGCAACTGGACTGCCGGTCCAAACGCTGCCGGAGGTTTATTTCCACAGCAAATGTGGTTTTAAAAGAGCGCCTGATAGTTTGCTAAATCGCCGTTGACACGGGTTAAGGTAAGGAACGTCAAAATACCACTTTTTAAGAAGCTTTAGTGCCAGAACCGTTTGTCGAATGCATTATTTCTAAGAGTAAGCCGAGCTTTATGGTTTGATCTGGAGAGTGATCTTGGGTTAAGAACCTCGGGTGGGATGTCCCATCCATTGCACTTCAAAGGACAGACGTGGATCGGCCCCAAACGTGATTCACAGATCATATGCGAATAGTGTCCCTTCAGGCTGTCTTTCCCAGACGTCTGTTATCTTGTCGCGTCGTGTGTGTCCCCATCTGCTGTAAGCCATCTAACGTTACTCTAGGCCTGAGAGAGAGTCCTGGCGGGTCCGAGGGGGCTGTGGGGGTTGACAAATGCTTTATTTGGTAGTCGCTTGTGTAAATATGACTCCCTGGAAGTCGAAATGATGTAGCCCTTTTTTTTCGTGAGTCATGATCCTGTTTGGGATATGCTGAACACATTAGACCACCGATGACTTAACTGATATCAACACCAAAGGGTCATATTGTGCCTCAAAGCCCATCAACTGGGGGAACTTTGGCATTGTTACAGCGCCAGGACTAAACATGAC
The DNA here is from genome assembly GCF_001515645.1 of Sinocyclocheilus grahami. NCBI lineage: Eukaryota > Metazoa > Chordata > Actinopteri > Cypriniformes > Cyprinidae > Sinocyclocheilus > Sinocyclocheilus grahami. Next base: position 245,537 of record NW_015505799.1, on the reverse strand, counting down.
TGCATTTTATGTGATTAAATGCATTGTGCCCGTGCGTTGTGATGTGTTAGGAGAAATTGAAAATGGCATTAGACACGAACAGCGCTTTGAAGTGCTTTCGGCCCAATTTTACTAGGAAAGATCCCGCTTTTAATTAATGTTGTATTTTTGCCGGATGTTTTAAAGGTGCACTCAGTAATTTCTTCCTTATTAAAAGGTTTCCGAAATGACATCAGTTTTGAAATCTATTTTAAAGGTACACTACCATAACAATCCAGTCATATTTCAGTCATATCAGTAGCCTAAACTGAGCGGGTCGCCTCATCTGGGCAACATCACGTGACCAGCTGAATATTATCTTTGGTTGACCTCTTTTGCTCGTTAATTATTATCAATATAGCTGACTGAAAATGGCACATTCCTGCAATATCAATAAATAAAGTATTTAGGGTGCTCTACATGTAGGTGATTACTAAAGTTTAGACTAGTGTAGTGTTATGATATAAACTTTGTTGTTTGTCTCTTATTCTGACAGAACCCACCCTTATAGAAATTCCATGGTAACCATAATCTCTGCCATTGTTACTACAGCTGTTGCTGCTGCAATAAAAATGGGAACTTGGTGTCAGCCTTCACAAAAAGAACAAAATTCAAAGCTTAGTACACTTCAAAGTAAGGTCCATATTGATTATGGTTTAGTAGTAACCGTAACTGGTAGCTGTGTTATTTTGTTTGAAGCTAAGATTGAAATATCAGGGATTTTTTTTTGTTTTTTGAAAAGGTTAAAATTCCTTTAAAGGGGTCATATGATGCTTTTTTTTAAAGATCAATATTTGGTGTAACAGAATATGTTGACATG
>NW_015505799.1:241805-243493 GCF_001515645.1 Sinocyclocheilus grahami | reverse complement strand
TCAACTGTTTTAAATATTGATAATCAGCAAATCAGCATATTAAAAATGATTGCTGAAGGATCATGTGACACAAGACTGGAGAAGGCCTAATGATGCTGAAAATTTAGCTTTGATCACATGAATAAATTACATTTTAAAATATATTAAAATAGAAAGCAGTTATTTTAAGTAGTAAAAATATTTCAAAATGTTACTGCTTTTGGTGCATTTTGGATCAAATAAATGCAGGCTTGGTGAGCAGAAGATAATTTTTTAAGAAACATAAAAAATCTTGCAGTTCAAAAACCTTTGACTGGTGGTAGTGTAGGCTGATTATTCTTATAGATTGAGGATCTCATTAACCAGGATAACGAGTATGAAACATGCTCCGAGTTGCTTCAGAAAACAAAAAAATAGAGCAACAACAAAAGCATGTTGCTGGAAATGGGTTTAATGAAAATGCAAACTGCTTGTCTGCCAGCAGGAGGCGCTGTGAGCGGTGGAACTAACGGTTTCTCCAGTAATGGCTGTAAACATGAACGGTACTTTATCAGATAAAAATGCCATCTAAACTATTCTGAAGACAGTCGGTTCCCTTCAGAGATACATTCATATAAAACACCCACGCTGTGTTTTGATTTTGAAACGTGCAGTGCTCATGTTTATTCTACGAAGTCAAACGCCACAAATAAATCAATGTATGGGGAAACACTGGTAATGTATATCGAAATAGCGGAAATGTGTTTAAAAATCATATCACCATTATTGAAAACAATTGTATCACGATACATATTGATATTGAATTATTGTCCACCCCTACCACATAGTGAGGTAGATATGTGGGGGCGTGTTAGAACGAGCCGTTTTAGGGGGGCGTGGCAGAGTCTTAACTTTGATAAAGAATATCTTTTTGGTTTTGAGACTTTAGTCTTTGCAACTTCAGGGATCTTATCTATGCACAATCAGCTTGTAACACTCCAAAGAGAAAGGAAATCTTGAAATCGCATCATATGACCCCTTTTAATAATTATAATGTAATAAGTAAGGAATTATTGAGACGGGCTGTTGAATAATTAGAAAATAATGCACACCCGAGGTGGTGATGTGGCCACGATGTGGAGAAGCGGAGTGGCTGTTACACCTCGGGTGTGCATTATTTTCTAATAATTCAACGGACCGGAGTCAGTTATTCTGCTTAAACTCTGGTTACCACACCTCAAATATTTGTTCAGATGTTGTATTAAAAGACATTCATCAGGCGTTTGTCCTTAAAACACTTAATTTCTTATGCATTTCATCCAACTCCTCCATTGCTAATTCCAAAACATCATGTAGACCTAGCAATGGAGGCTTGAGCCGATAATAGCCGACTAATGCCGTTATGAGAGAGAGAGACTAAGCGGGTGAGTCTGTTTATCTCTCAACAGTGATCGGCAGCAGCGTCTCTACTAATATAAAAAAATGAAAGTTCATCTGTTTCAAGAACAGCGCTGTTATTACCTCTCTTGTGAGAAATGTCTTGTAGCTTCGAAGTTATTGAGTTATTTTACTGATAAAATTGTTAGAGCAGCGCTGACAACACGTTACTGTGCGCATGTATGTTTCCATGTGTGTGCTTTTAAGGGAGAGAGCGGGAGAAATAGAGTATGTGCCTTCCGTACATAACATGTAACTTTGTGGCACAAACACAGTAATAATTAGCCATTTTT
>NW_015505799.1:206572-241795 GCF_001515645.1 Sinocyclocheilus grahami | reverse complement strand
GTGAATATGACTGATAAAAGTCAGTGTGGGTGGTGAAGGTGAGTGAGAGATGGAGTCAGAATGTGTTGATTGTTTGATTCTGATATGAATGCTGTGCTCCAGACTGGCCCTTTGACTCACTTCCTGTCCTCCCCTCTGTTGTGACACTTTAACAATGAGCTGGGATTGAGGCAGGGCTTTGAAAACCAAATGGTCATTATAATCTGAAGGGTCCAAAGCGAGACTTGTTAAAAAGTTCTAAGAGAGACCAAAAGAGACTTTGTGTTTGCTGTAATAGCCACAGTTTACTGTGAGGAGGAGCAAATTGGATTACGATCTAGTTTAAGGATAAAGTTTGTAATATCTGTAGTCTTAAACAAGATTGAAAAAATAACTAGATAAATATAACTAAAAAATTAATAATAATTAATAATTTTCAAGACAATTAAGAAAGGTTTTGAGGTTAAGGTTTTTTATTTTAAATTAGGTTTAAAAGCTGGAAGTATGAGGCTATATAGATAAATAGATGTAAGTGGTGCTTGCCTGTGAACATTTTTTTTTGTTGTGTTTTAAAACAGAGCATTGTTTTAAAGTTTTTGATAGAGATGCACCAATTGCAATTTTCTTGGCCGATTCCGAATTCCGATACATCAGGCGTTTGTCCTTAAAACACTTAATTTCTTATGCATTTCATCCAACTCCTCCATTGCTAATTCCAAAACATCATGTAGACCTAGCAATGGAGGCTTGAGCCGATAATAGCCGACTAATGCCGTTATGAGAGAGAGAGACTAAGCGGGTGAGTCTGTTTATCTCTCAACAGTGATCGGCAGCAGCGTCTCTACTAATATAAAAAAATGAAAGTTCATCTGTTTCAAGAACAGCGCTGTTATTACCTCTCTTGTGAGAAATGTCTTGTAGCTTCGAAGTTATTGAGTTATTTTACTGATAAAATTGTTAGAGCAGCGCTGACAACACGTTACTGTGCGCATGTATGTTTCCATGTGTGTGCTTTTAAGGGAGAGAGCGGGAGAAATAGAGTATGTGCCTTCCGTACATAACATGTAACTTTGTGGCACAAACACAGTAATAATTAGCCATTTTTCCCTATTTTTTTTGCTCCTATTTATTTGCTTGGTTAGGGTCTTTGTGGATTTTGGTTCTTTTGCTATTGTAAGCTGAAATGACCAACTCTACGCAAAGATTTTTGAAAATTCTTATCACAAATAACTAGAAAATAATGGTAATTTTTTTTTTAGCATGAATAGATGGTTTTGTTTTCTGTTGTCTTTTAGGATGGAGAAATATTTGTTTTGCAGTTCTGTTCTCTGAAACATCTCAATCTCTTTTTTGGACAGAGTGGATTTTAACTGCAAATAGGTGCGGCAATTTTTTTCTCTATCCACTAGAGATGAAGCTCCTATCCCTGACTGAAACAAAGCTGTTTACTGTCATATAGAAAGAGCCAGAAGTGGCAGACTGTGGCTCCTCCTGTGTTCTTGTGTGTGATGTTGTGCATGTGTGTGCACGTTTGTGTCTGTGTAATGCTCTGTTATTAACAGCATAGTCTTTTACCACAAAAGATAAGAAAGAGGTTGGATCTGAACATGTAAGGGCAACAGGATAAAGAGTGTGTTCAAATCATACAACTTTAATGACTCTGTGATGCAGATTGAAGAGGATTCATTGAAATGATTTTAGTCGTTCATTCATTATGATGAGTGAGGCATGGACAGACAAAAATTATGTTGAAAATGACATGTTCCATAATTATGATCATACAAGTCATAATATACATAAAATCTTTCTGTTGTTTATCTAGCAAAAAATGCAGATCCATCAAGTGCTGAATGTTAAAGTCTATTTTCTAAATGCATTACATCTTATTGTGAAATATTCCATAGTTTTTTTTTTTGTACCTCCAGATATTCCAGTTAAAATTACACACTTCTCCCTGATGACACATGCACAACTTCTTTAATAATTTAGTCCGATAAAACCATTCATCTGCCCTAACTTTGTAGTGAAACATTGTAGTGTGTCTAGTTAACAACTGATGCATAGAAGCAAGACCCCACTGTACATTTCAATGTTGCACTCAGATGTATTCATAATACAGAAGAAAATATCAGTGTTTCATCGCAACTTTATTGTAGGTGTTCAGGGTCTGCTATTATGCTAAGCGTCTGTATAAGTAGGGTGGCATGTAACCTGCTATCGTGAATATGACTGATAAAAGTCAGTGTGGGTGGTGAAGGTGAGTGAGAGATGGAGTCAGAATGTGTTGATTGTTTGATTCTGATATGAATGCTGTGCTCCAGACTGGCCCTTTGACTCACTTCCTGTCCTCCCCTCTGTTGTGACACTTTAACAATGAGCTGGGATTGAGGCAGGGCTTTGAAAACCAAATGGTCATTATAATCTGAAGGGTCCAAAGCGAGACTTGTTAAAAAGTTCTAAGAGAGACCAAAAGAGACTTTGTGTTTGCTGTAATAGCCACAGTTTACTGTGAGGAGGAGCAAATTGGATTACGATCTAGTTTAAGGATAAAGTTTGTAATATCTGTAGTCTTAAACAAGATTGAAAAAATAACTAGATAAATATAACTAAAAAATTAATAATAATTAATAATTTTCAAGACAATTAAGAAAGGTTTTGAGGTTAAGGTTTTTTATTTTAAATTAGGTTTAAAAGCTGGAAGTATGAGGCTATATAGATAAATAGATGTAAGTGGTGCTTGCCTGTGAACATTTTTTTTTGTTGTGTTTTAAAACAGAGCATTGTTTTAAAGTTTTTGATAGAGATGCACCAATTGCAATTTTCTTGGCCGATTCCGAATTCCGATACCGATTTTTGCCGATTCCGATTTTCTTTGTAAGAACTATAATTGACAGCATATACAAACAAAAATCTACTTTTCTTCAACGTAAAGTTTTATTTTCATAAAAAAAAAAAAAGTAAAAAGTCAGTAATAAAATAAAAACAAATACAAAAATTGCAAACAACAGCACAAATAAAAGCAATCGAATAAAAAGAGCTATGAAACAAAGTTTTTCAGGTTAAGTAAGTTTTTATTCAGGTAAGAAATAATACAGAAATTAAAGTAATCAAATGTAAAATAACACATCCAGTGTTATTCATTGTGCCCGGATCCGATCATGAGGAAAATCGGCCGATTCCGATCCCTGGCCGATCGATCGGTGCATAGTTTTTGACATGTTTTATTATGTGTGAATCATGCTATCATATCGATTTAATTTTTCATAATGTTCATAGCACAAATGATGCTCAATGAGTAACATGGTGAACCTTAATACACAGGGTTTGGGTTTAGAACAAAATCATTTCCCAAACACTCCCCTGCCTGCCATTGTTATGCCACAGTTTTTGTGCTTAAGGGGAAATCAATGTCTTGCTTACAGTATTAAAAAAAACAACAACAGCCTAGTATTCTTAAATCTGATACTGTACCTTCAATGCAATGAAGGCTGAGTCTCTTTTGGAGGTGGAGTTTCCCTAGTCTGTGTCTGTCGGTCACCGTCTGTGGTGAATAAGCGTCCATCACTTAGCAATGTGTGTGTGATGGAGGGGGGTTGGCAGGGTGAGGCAGTTTAATTAAGGAAATGGCCGTCCTGCTGTGGAGGGGTTAATGGCCACTCTGTGTGCATGTTTGTCTTGACAGTTACTTAAATCAGCAGGTAGTGGATAACTGAGAACAGCCATTTAAGAATTCCTGTTTAAAAGCAACCTTAAAGCAAAGACACCGAGTTAAAGCTCAAGCTGTAAGAGGCATAAAGGTTTTTCATATCTTTGTGCTTGTATTAGCGGTGCTTGCAGTCTGTATTGAAAGAGATGCAATTAAAATACTTTTATTAGCTGGTTCTTTTTAGTGAATCAAAAACATGCAGCACGACCAGTATAGTCTTATTCCTGAATGAAGGACTCTTCTAAGCCAGATCTTTTAATGAATAGTTCAAAAAGATGAGTTACTGGTTTGAATCTGACAAATCTGAACTCTGCTGTTACTGAATGAGTTTCAGTATGGACACAACACAACTGAAAATGATACTTACTTAAAAAGTTAAAGGTAGCTATTTTATGTATTATAGGTATTTTGCAATATCAATACCAGTTTTTGACTGTGCTATTGACATGAATGATACCTCACTTACGATTTTTTTTTCACTTTTGTTTTTCACAGAACTCAAAAAGATTGAATTAGTTAATTTTATCTTATCAACAGAACATTTCCAAGAGTATGTGACGCCTGAAGGCAAAGAACTGGTAAAGCTGTGATTTGATTGGTGTCTGTTTTATGTGGGCGGGGCTTTGGAACAATAACAATCAAAGAAGCTCCAGGCAGCTGAAGGAATGTGTGTAGTCTTATTCCTGAATGAAGGACTCTTCTAAGCCAGATCTTTTAATGAATAGTTCAAAAAGATGAGTTACTGGTTTGAATCTGACAAATCTGAACTCTGCTGTTACTGAATGAGTTTCAGTATGGACACAACACAACTGAAAATGATACTTACTTAAAAAGTTAAAGGTAGCTATTTTATGTATTATAGGTATTTTGCAATATCAATACCAGTTTTTGACTGTGCTATTGACATGAATGATACCTCACTTACGATTTTTTTTTCACTTTTGTTTTTCACAGAACTCAAAAAGATTGAATTAGTTAATTTTATCTTATCAACAGAACATTTCCAAGAGTATGTGACGCCTGAAGGCAGAGAACTGGTAAAGCTGTGATTGATTGGTGTCTGTTTTATGTGGGCGGGGCTTTGGAACAATAACAATCAAAGAAGCTCCAGGCAGCTGAAGGAATGTTCTCTCTCACACACACACACACACAAACACACACACACACACACACACACACACACATTATATTTACATCTAGATACACACCCAGACCTCAGGGCTGAATTTTCAAGGCCTTGACACACAACACAGCCTTGGGGAAAGCAGACCAGGCAGAATTGAGAAGCTCTCTGTCTCTCCCACACACATACTCTCTCTGAAGATAGTGTTACACAGAACGACTGAGAATGAAACAGCAGACTAAAGAGCCAGCTGTCTCGTAGCTTAACCTGCCTCTGTGTCAGCGAGACCGTTCAAGACTTGTAAATGTGAAACTGTCAAATAAATGACCAGTGAGGTCACTTTAAGGAGCTTATATCTGAAACTTAGTCGACTATGATGTCACTGGTTTGAGATACAAAGGGTTCCAAGAATTTGGGAAAAAAATAAAAAGGTGCTGGTAATTTTCTGCCAGGACATTATTATGGGCATTTCCTTTAACCCTAAAACACAATTCAATATGAAATTCCAAATACGAGTTAAATGTGATAGATCAACACGGTAAGTTCATTTGTATGTCAAATGGGCCATTTTTCCACAGACTTTAATTAGAGTGAAGTTATAAATTACAGAGGTGTCAAAAGGATAAATATAGAAAAATTTAGTAAATATGCCAAGACAAATCACACACTGTCCTTCATGTTGTCTCTTTCACAGCACACACATCTGTGGTCTAAATGAACGGCACCGGTATACTGAAAGAAGCACTGTTTGCTTATCTTCAAGTGTTCACAGGTCTGAGGTGTGTTTGTGTAGAGTAACGGTTGAGTCTGCTGCAGTTCACCCACCCGCCCAGTCTCTACAGCGCACATGCCTGTGTTTTGAACAAAGAAATGTGAGTTTGTGTTGATATAATTCATGTCACATGTATCTTCTGCTTCAGAACCGCTGGAGTTTTGCTGGATTTGTCTCTGCTGTTTGTGCATTTCTCATGCTGGATTGTGAAAAAGTAGCTTGTCTCTGACTGAAGTGTTTTTTTGGATGCTAAGTAACGGCATTGGGTGTTTGTACTCGCTGTCATTCCTAATAAGGCCAAATCCGCAGTGTTTGGCACTGGTGTCTGTACACTAGATAGATTGAGGCAAAAGTACCTCCTCTTTGTTTCATGGGAAGAACAGATCCATCGTCTTACCATTGGTAACCAAATATGGGAGTAGAGTGTCTCTCTTTTTCTGGATGTCTGCTCGTACTTGTCTGACTTGCACAAAGTAGAACGCTCTGTGTGTGTGTGTCTCTTTGCTGACTATAGTAATAATAAATAGGCTTTTACTTGCTCTGTAATTTTTGACAGTATGTTGTTGCAAAACGTTAACCCCAGGTTACTGCAGTCAGTGGGACTGTCCCTGTAGTACAGTCACTTTAAATGAAGAAGAGTAATCTGTGTGTGCAGTTCTGTGCAGACTGTTGGAATGTTTTAATGTGACCATGTATTTGTGCTAGGAGAAACAGGAAGTGACCTTGTAACACACTGCCTACACATTGAGAAGTCATAAACGCATACATGTGCACGCCCTTTCCTCTTAAGTGTCGCAATCTATTTCACTGCTATTTGTTTAGCCAAAAATGCTTCATATTTAATTAAATATGAAGAAAATATGATGATGGTGATTTATTATTATAAATATTTAATTGTTACACATACATATATAAAATTAATTTTCATTTATAACATAACATAATTGGCAACAATAACAAGAGAGAAGACCAGTCAGAAGTAGAATGAAAATACTGTGGGAATTCGTTTTTAAGGTTTTGAGTCGACCCCTGTTATTGTTGTTTTCAGATGGACGTGAGGCTGCTCCTGATTTCAGTTCTTCTCGGACTCTGTAGGGCACAACTAGGTAAGAACTTCAGATTTTGGAAGCATCAGATATACAGTGGGGTTCAAAAGTCTGAGGCCACTAGTGAAAATGCTTCTGTTGTGCGTTTTATCATCCATCCATTTTCTTTTGTGAATATGTTTTATATTGCACCGTTTTAACATATTTAATTTGTCTGTAAAAAATCAATAACAAGAGAGAAGACCAGTCAGAAGTAGAATGAAAATACTGTGGGAATTCGTTTTTAAGGTTTTGAGTCGACCCCTGTTATTGTTGTTTTCAGATGGACGTGAGGCTGCTCCTGATTTCAGTTCTTCTCGGACTCAGTAGGGCACAACTAGGTAAGAACTTCAGATTTTGGAAGCATCAGATATACAGTGGGGTTCAAAAGTCTGAGGCCACTAGTGAAAATGCTTCTGTTGTGCGTTTTATCATCCATCCATTTTCTTTTGTGAATGTTTTATATTGCACCGTTTTAACATTTAATTTGTCTGTAAAAAATTTTTTTTTTTAAATTGTAATGGTGATTTGCTGTCTAAAAAGTGTGGGTGGGAACCCTGCAGGTTTGTGTGGGTTAAAGGTAGGGTAGGTGATTTTGGAGAGGCTAGCAATAGCAAGCTAGTTTTGAAAGCATAAGATTCCACCCTCCTTGCAAATCACTCTCCAGTCCAAAGCCTCGCCGCCTCCTAAACACATGAATGTGCACAGGCAGTGACACGCCGAGAGCAACGCTGTCAGAGTGCCTCATGTTTCATTCACCGGTGAGAAAATACTATAGTAAAAAGCACATAATATTACAATCAGCATAAAAAATATTTTTTAATCAAATCACCTACACTGCCTTTAAAGGGTTAGTTCACTCAAAAATTTAAATTAGCCCATAAATTACTCACCCTCAAGGCATCCTAGGTGTATATGACTTTCTTCTTTCAGACGAATCCAGTCGGACTTATATTAAAGGAGGGGTACAATGCTGTTTCATGCATTCAGAGTTGTTTACACTGTTAAAGAGTTGGATTCTCATGCCAAGCATGGACAAAGTTTCAAAAAACAATTTGGATGTATGACGGAGTATTTCTGTGCCAAAAATCGTACTTCCGCGTTCCGTGTTTTCTTCAGCCATTCAGAGGTGGACTTGCTGGTGTGTTTTGGATTATTGTCCTGCTGCAGAACCCAAGTTCGCTTCAGCCTGAGGTCACGAACAGATGGCTGGACATTCTCCTTCAGGATTTTTTGGTAAACAGCAGAATTCATGGTTCCATTTATCACAGGAAGTCTTCCCGGTCCTGAAGCAGCAAAACAGCCCCAGACCATCACACTACCACCACCATATTTTACTGTTGGTATGATGTTCTTTTTCTGAAATGCAGTGTTACTTTTAAGCCAGACGTAATGAAAATTGAACTCGGGTGTTTTAACAGGGGGGCAAACACAGGGCCATGTAGTTTTTTTTTTATTTTGTTTTCCCTTAATAATAAAAAACCTTCATTTAAAAACTGCATGTTGTTTACTTGTGTTATCTTTGACTAATATTTAAATTAGTTTGATGATCTGAAACGTTAAAGTGTGACAAACATATAAAAAAATAAGAAATCAGGAAGGGGGCAACACTTTTTCACACCACTCTGTGTGTGTGTGTGTGTGTGTGTGTATGTATATGTGTGTTTGTAAATGGCACAGTTTTTTAAATATCTAAAAGTACACTCTTAACATCAGTCAGTCAAGCATTATAATATGATAATCAAGTATTATTTAATGATAGAACTTTAGTAGTTAGAATTAAAACTTGATAACCATGTTTTGAATGCATCTTAGTCATTTTAACTGAACATTTTAACTGGACTGGTGGTGCTTTTTTGGTCATTCAGTGTGTCTTTAAATAAAAAAAGGGGGGGGGAACTAACAAAAATACTGATAAGATAATAATGATACACAAATTCTACTAATAAGAACAATATAAAACAAGGATTAATGAGCTGCTGGATTCATGAATATTAATCAGGTTGTTTGGGTTCGCTCAAACTGATTTGCTGAAATCAAAACGGGGAAGATAATAGGTGAACGCCAGCCAATTGCCGTTTGCACACTAGTCCCGCCCACTACGTGAGAAAGCGGCTGTTCTTAAAAGCTGAAGAATTCCAAATTGATAACCATGTTTTGAATGCATCTTAGTCATTTTAACTGAACATTTTAACTGGACTGGTGGTGCTTTTTTGGTCATTCAGTGTTTCTTTAAATAAAAAAAAGGGGGGGGGGAACTAACAAAAATACTGATAAGATAATAATGATACACAAATTCTACTAATAAGAACAATATAAAACAAGGATTAATGAGCTGCTGGATTCATGAATATTAATCAGGTTGTTTGGGTTCGCTCAAACTGATTTGCTGAAATCAAAACGGGGAAGATAATAGGTGAACGCCAGCCAATTGCCGTTTGCACACTAGTCCCGCCCACTACGTGAGAAAGCGGCTGTTCTTAAAAGCTGAAGAATTCCAAATTCAATTCTCTCTCTCTCTCTCTCTCTCTCTCTCTCTCTCTCTCTCTGAGTGTGTGTGAGACAAAGCGACGGCGAGTCGTGCGCCTTCACACTAGAGTTTAAGGCACGTCAAATACAGGTGCGTTGCACATCCACTGAGATAAACTGAAAAACAGCACAGATCGCTTGGTGGAGAGTGAAACTTCGAAGCGCTCAGTCAGAGTGTTCGGCGAGTGAAAATATATCTGTGCTAAACTTATACTTAGCCTCCAACTCACACACTGGCGAGTAAAATCTTAGAATTTATTAGCCATCGGCTAATGTTAGACATCATTTAATCGCCCAGAGTGAAGATTTAGTCACATATGCGAGTGATTTACTCGCAATGTAGAGGGTTGGCCCATCCATAATAAAAAGTGTCTCACACGGCTCCGGGGGGGTGAACAAAGTCCTCCTGTAGCGAATCGATGCGTTTTTGCTTTCAGTCCTACACGGAAGCAGCTCCAGGAGGATGACGTAAGATGTCGGAGTTGTGCATGCCCCAGTGAGTCTCGTGAAAAACAAAGTTTGTTAACAGGAGTAAAGGAAGCAAAGTTTTAAAGGCTTATATCGAAATCCTCCGACATTCTTCTTTACACATCCTCGTTTTGTACTTCTTTTTGTACTTTTAATTCGTGAGCGTTTTGTTTTGATCTCTCCCCTGCGCTTCCGCGTTCGTCACTTCTGAGCAGCGCCAACCTCATACGTCATCCGCCCGGAACTGCTTCCGTTTACAACAGTGAGAGCAAGCTACATTCAATTGATTATTACGTTTTAAATATGGTTATTTTTCTTACAAAAACGCATCGATTAGCTACAGGAGGACTTTAACCCCCCAGAGCCGTGTGAGACACTTTTTATTAAGAATGGATGTGCTTTTTCACTTTTTTTGGACTGATGCACTGCAACACTTGACGTTTGAGTGATTCCCCCCCACTCAGTAGTTTCACTCAGTAGTTCCACTCAGAATACACACCAGACCAGAGCTTTAAACAAATCTCTGCAATACTGTCCAGATCATCTGTTAGACATTTGCAGCGCTTTTCATTCCAGGAATATCTCCGATATGGCTGCAGTGTGGAATCTAAGAAAAGAACCAAAAGAAAAAGCTCACAGCTTTAATGCAGAATAATAGGAATGCGATATACACATCATCATCTTCTAGCGATGTCCCACAGTCCTGTGTGGTTTATTCTGGATGTGTTGGCCTCATGGTTTGCATTAAGTCTTTAGAGAAGGCAGTAAGGATGCCATCATTAATACAGTTCACATGACCTCCCTACAGCATATGGCCACTCTGCGTCTATTTTAGAATGGCAGTCTCATGAGAGAGAATCATATTGCATATGGCTTCCCATGGTGTTACTTATTAAATGCTCTTTGATTTGGATTTCCTGTTAGTGGTGGGAGGGAATTGAGAATGATGGATGTTTTTGTTGTGTGTGTGCAGATGGTAACGAATGCACCAAGGCCTCGGCCCAGTCCTGTGGAGAATGCATTCAGGCTGGAGAAAAGTGTGGCTGGTGTACAGACGAGGTGAGTTCAGACAAAACCATTAAAGTCGGAAATAGCTGCTTTTGCAACTATGTGCATTTAGGGGAAAATGGTATGGAGGAAACCATTTCCTGTTGTCAGATTATTTGTTTATCCAAGTCTTTTAGAGGACATCCTGTGATTCTGCAAACAATTGTCTCCAAAAAACTTGTTTTTGGGAGAGCGAAATATCCAGTGTTTTGAAATGTCACGAGTGACACCACCTCCTCTCCCACCTTTATTCGCCCGTAGTTGATTATTACAAACGGCTTCATGAGTCATGTTAGTGGAACTTGAGTACATCATCCCCCTCAGTGTTCATGAGTCACTGTCCTGTGTGATCATGTCTGTTTCTGCCATGTGGAGCATGTTATGGCAGGACAGGAAGCACCAATCTTAGACCACATTACAGAAAGCAGGAAGTGGACTATCACTAAACTGCATGTAATGCAGGGCAGGGGGATTGAGCTCTGTTGGGAATGTGCCCCTTCTTAATTATTTCAACAGGCACACTGCACATCCTCATCCCGACTAGCCCAACACAGCAACATTGGCTTAAACAATGGTTTGAGTTTGGGGTGGGACTATTCGTCTGTCTGAGGTCTGACAAACCATGGTGCTTTCACGCCACACATCATGTTCTCACGCAGTGAAAAATACATCAATGAGCAAAGAGGACACTGACAGACAAGACAAGCTCTAAAATGATAGCAGATAGCACAAGCAGGTTACGTTTTGTATGAAACGGCCTCAGCTTTCTAATTGGGTCATTTTTAAAATAAATTCAAACAATAAATAACATTATGTGGGTATTTAATGTGTCGTGACAAATGCTTTAGCACCTCAGTTCAAGAGGCATGTGAACCGATCATCTCTTCCTTTTTACTAGTTGAAGCACGAAATAAACATGAATGAACATCAGAAGGTATCTTGTTTCACCAACTTTAATCTACTCTCCTGTCTGGTTTGTTTGTTGGACAAAATGGCAGATTCGTGTTTTGATTGGTCAGATCGCTGGTCAAATGAAACTCCCAGTGAAGGGTCAATGGAATATCCCTGCTATAGATATACCATAGCTATATTGTTATTTAATACATTAACATAAGTAGATATATTGTCCCAAAAGAACACAATTCTCTATATATGTCCCTTAAAACGGCTTCATCTTTTGTAAGATTAAATACTACTGATGCTGTGCTCCAACTGGTACTATTTTTGTTGGAGTGATCATAATCTTCATAAACTCTTTCTGCAGGACTTTCTGAAACAGGGAGAGCAGAAGTCCACACGCTGTGATGAGGTTGAAGCTCTGATTAAGAAGGGCTGTTCTGAAGCCAGCATAGAAAATCCTCGGGGAACTGTTAGCATCAACAAGAACCAATCTTTAACAGACCGCACAAAGGATGGAGTAAAACTGAAGCCAGACCAGATCACCCAGATTCAACCACAGAAACTCACCCTAGACCTCAGATCAGGTACTGCTTACTCCCTTCTCAACTCCAGGAATGCTTATTAAAAGATTTAGGTCATCACCTAATAAAGTTGAATGCCATGTGAAGTAATGCTCTCCTTCTAGGAATAATCAGTTCACTCCCCTGTAAAGCTTTAGTCTAAACCCATGATCTCTCATTTCAATCCAGGTGAAGCTCAGACGTTTCATCTGACATTCAAGAGGGCTGAGGATTATCCTATAGATCTCTACTACCTGATGGACCTCAGCTACTCAATGAAAGATGATTTAGAGAACGTTAAAAACCTGGGAACCGACCTTATGCTTGAAATGCAAAAGATCACCTCTGACTTCAGGATTGGTAAGGAACGTCAGAGGATCCATGCTGGATTTGTCTATATTTGTATTGCACTGATAAGTTCATAACGCCTTTTCTTTCATTCTTTGTCAATGTTTCCAGGCTTTGGCTCCTTTGTGGAGAAAACTGTCATGCCGTACATCAGCACAACACCAGCCAAACTGCTAAACCCCTGCACATCAGACCAGAACTGCACCAGCCCGTTCAGCTATAAAAATGTGCTGAGTTTGACTGCAGATGGATTTCAGTTTAATAACCTTGTTAGCAAGCAGCAGATCTCAGGAAACCTGGACTCACCAGAGGGAGGGTTCGATGCCATCATGCAAGTGGCTGTCTGTGCGGTTCGTAATTTTTTTTATATAACATTTTTTATGTTTCAATTTGTGTTTTTTGTTGTTGTATTGATTTGTAACCAATTGTCCACTGTCTACTAGGTAGATGTGGCCATGTAACCAAACTGAAGTCAAAGTAAAGTGACTTGTCCCTAACCCTGCTGACTTGTCAGGTTTTTGAAACTTAAGTTTATGCTTCCTTTTGTATATCAGAATCAGATCGGCTGGAGGAATGTTACCCGTCTGCTTGTGTTTTCCACGGATGCTGGATTCCACTTCGCTGGAGACGGAAAACTGGGCGGCATCGTGCTTCCTAATGATGGGAAATGCCATCTGCAGGATAACATGTACACCATGAGCCATTACTATGTACGTGTGTATAACACTGCGAGTCATTACTGCATAGAGAATGTATGTAAAGGTGTTTATTTCCATCCCTTCTAGGACTATCCTTCGATTGCACATCTTGTTCAAAAATTAAGTGAAAACAACATTCAGACCATTTTTGCAGTAACTGAAGAGTTCCAGCCAGTTTACCAGGTAATAAAGCAGCTATCTTTTGTCTCCTCATCTATAGGCAAGTCAGATTCTATAACACTACTGGAAATAAAATACTGCATGGGTGAAAAAGAACCCTGGACAAACTGTTTTTATCTTTGACTACAGGAGCTGAAAAACCTCATTCCAAAGTCAGCTGTGGGAACGCTATCCTCCGACTCGGGCAATGTGATAAAACTCATTATTGATGCATATAATGTGAGTAGATCTCAGTAACTAAAGAGGCTAAAAGTCCCTTTTTTTTGCTTTATTTGGTTCATCTTAGGCCAGACAGAAAATAAAAATGACGTAAATATAGTATAAATAATATAGACACATATTCACATATATATATATATATGTATGTGTATATGTATGTATGTATATATATATGTATGTATATATATATATATACAACCATACATTAATTCAAATTAATAAAAAAGAAAACACCAGGCAAGCACAATTATACACTAAATAAGGGGGGGGGGGGGGATAAAAATAATAAATAAATAAAATGAAGATGTAGTTGACTGCTTAAAATATTCCAGAAAAGGACTCCAGACTTTCAGAAAAAGTTTTGGCTTTTGTTTTATTGCGAACCGAATCTTTTCCATTTTGAGGGCATGTAAGAAATCAAAAAGAATAAGGAGGGGGAGCTGCTGACTTCCAGTTCATAAGAATAAGTCGCCTACCCAGTAGAGTTGCAAAGGCCTGTAATGTGTTTAATTTAACAGATTCTGGCAAAATACCAAACAGTGCTGTTAAGGGATTGGGTTCTATTGGTAAAGAGAAAATAACAAGACTTTCCTCCAAAAATCAGACTGTTTTGAACAAGACCAGAAAGAATGCAATAACGTAGCTGGTTCAGTTGTGCAACGAAGGCAGGTTGTGTCAAGATCAGGGAATATTTTGTTTAATTTCGTTCTAGAGCAATGGAGCATTTCTAGATGAAGAATTAGATCCCAGAAATTTCCCTTAAGTGACATTAAATTCCTCCTCCCAGAGCGCCTTGAGCGGACGCATTGAGGGGGACTGTTTTGAATTAATTATAGTAAAGATTTTAGAAATAACCCCTTTCAAAGATGTATGAAGGTCTAATATATCATCAAGGATATTTTTATTTGACAAAAAGGGAAAGTTAGAAAACTGCTTACAAATAAAGTTCAGTATCTGAAAGTATCCAAATAAACGGGAGCTGGGTAGGTTATATTTTTCTTGAAGTTGTGTAAAGGTTGCAAAACGGGTCTGAATACTTAGGACCATGTGATATTTCAGATTTTCTTTTTTAATAAATCTGCATAAATGTCAACAATTCTGTGTTTTTCTGTCAATATGGGGTGCTGTGTGTACATTAATGAGGAAAAAAAATTAACTTAAATGATTTTAGCAAATGGCTGCAATATAACAAAGAGTGAAAAATTTAAGGGGGTCTGAATACTTTCCGTACCCACTGTATGTATAGTTGACCCCATCCATCAAAGAGGGTGGAAATGATATATTGCAAAAAACAGGCGCTATAGTGCAATGGTCTTTAAGGTCTAACGCTACACGGAACTGAGGCCAAATCCTTAATGAATGTATAACAACTGGGTTATTTTTAATTAAAGTAGTATGCTTAAATGGAACTGGTACACATAGTGAAGAGGTTAAAGTTGCTGGAGTACAAGAGCTTCCATCAGTACCCACTGAGACTTCTTTAATTGCAAATCCTGCTGCACCCAATATAACAGATTCCTAAGAATATTCATTTTGATAACATTCACCCAGTGCTTAAATTGAGCGGGATCCTGTTCCGCAAAATGTCAGATTTTGGATTTTTCGTTCCGTTAATTGTTTTTAAGGATCCGATAGTGACGTGTGTGCATATGAGAGCGAGCGCATATTTGGAGGTTATGCATTGGTCCTCAACATATTTTTGACCGTGACCAGTCAGCTTTCTTCAAACTCGCTCTCATTGATGTTTTGTGAGCAGCAGAACGTTTGGAGAGAGTGTAATAATACCAGAAATAATACCAAATAAAGTGAACTATTATAATGTATAAACATTATAAAAACTATAAACATAGCTATACGTTAGTATAGCTCACTCCAAAACAAATCATATAACGGTATTCAGAACAAAACAAGAATGAAATAAAAATATATAAACCAAAACAAAGCTAGAAACTTGTGAACCATGCTCTCTATGTAATTGTGGCATCACCGTTTAGGGATGTCATTGAATGTTCCGGGAAAACTTAAGTTGTATTTTCAGTGTCGGTCACAGCGCCTTTTAATTGCTGTTTTGGATCCGGCAATTATTGATTTAAAAATTAAGCACTGCATTCACCCTTCCTATCAAAGATAGAGGGAGGCATTTCCAGGACACGAAAAGAGACTTAACATAATTATGGAGAGGAGAGGCTAAATGTCAATTTAGTGAAATTCTTTGAATTGGATTTTAATATTTTTTTGTTTCTTCCTTTGTTCTTGACAAGTTCCTGCTGAATAAAATATGTGGAAATATGACAATGCAGTTTGGGGTAAAAACAGTAATAATTGTTCAAGATAATTTAAAATATTGAATTCCAATTTTAAAAAGTTAAAATTTTAACTATTTAAAATAACTGTTTTCTATTTATTATATTTTAAAATGTGATTTATTGCTGTGATTATTATCAATAAACAGTTGAAAACAGTTGTGCTGCTTAATATTTTTGTGGAAATCATGATATATTTTTTCAGGAATCTTTGATGAATGGAAAATTCAAAAGAACAGTATTCATTTGACATTATAAACATTATAAATGTCTTTATTGTCACTTTTAATCAATTTAAAGCATCCATGCTGAACAAAAGTATACATTTTTTTCAAAAAAAATCTTGCTGACCCTAAATCTTTCATCAGTTTTTAAAAGACTCTTAAATAATCCTTTCCTAAATCTCTTTCTCAGTCTCTGTCCTCTGAGATCATTCTGGAGAACAGTAGACTCCCCGAAGGGGTTTCCATCTCCTACATCTCCCACTGCAAGAATGGAGTGAGCGAAAAAGGAGAAAATGGACGAAAGTGCTCCAACATCTCCATTGGGGATCAGGTGAGAATAATACTTAAATGAAGGTAGATGTTTTAAATAATTTTTTAAAAGTTGCATATGTGTTTTATGTTTTTGTTTTTTCATATTTGATACACAGGGCTTTTATGGCCCAAATAATATTATATAGTGAGAATATGGAGATCACATTCATGGGTTAAATTATTATTATTATTTTTTTTAATTTAATTCAGAGGTCCAAACTGAGCAAAAATATGCAGTTTGGTGCAGATGTTATTTATATGGCCCAAAATCAAAATGAAGTTCTGATAGATTGTATTGTAAAACAATGAGATCTAACAGACTGTTTACATAAAATGCATATAAATTTCAACTGTCGCTCTATATTTCCCAATAATATGTCTTAGTATAGTATTTAAATGCTTAGTTTTATGATCAATGTTCTGTAGTTTTAATTGTGGTGGACAAAATACATTGATGATTGAGAGATGCACTAATAAGTGTTCCTCAATATCCTGGTGTATCATATTTGATACATTTCAACATGATTTTTTTTTTTTTCATAAAAAAATAATGTATGGATAATCAAGCCTAAGTTGTTTCAGTCCAGTAAATGTTCATCTTAAAATATTATTGATAATATAAAAGTGATTCTTATGTTTGCATAATAAAAATAAGATTTCACAGCTAAATACAAGTGTGCAATGACTTGAAGATGGACTTTTTAGAATTATATTAAAAGGCCTTTTACTTGCTAAACAAAAGTATTAATTTCAAAGTATGAATTGATTAAAGGCTTTATAAATGCATTGTCATGCCATTTGCACTGAGCTGCTCAAAACCGCACACTCTGCTTTTTGTTGTCTTTATTTCAGTTCTGTTTTTCTCACTCTGGCCAATTTCTTTCTTTCTGCCTTTCTCTCTTCAAACCTTTTCTTCTTGTCATGTCTAGCAAGAGAACCCAATATACAAGAGCCCCATTAATAAATTCCAGAATCCAAGTTATGGAAATAAGGGCGTCACACACTGAGTCTGTACTCTTCTTTGCTGCTTGCATATGCTTTTTTTTCTTTCCTCTTTCTGTCCATTTATCTCTATCACTTTAACAACAACCTCAGACCCTTGTATATATGAACAGCTTCTATATTGTCATTTGCAGTTATTTACTCTAATTCACTAATTATTAGGGCATGACTTTTAGGTAATTTACCTAAAACTGTATGACTTATGATCTGTGAAACACAAAACCTTGAACTCCATTTTTGTATTAACTTTTGATCCTTATAGGAATAGTTTACCTAAAAATGAAAATGTACTCCTCCTCAGGCCATCCAAGATGTAGATGAGTTTGTTTCTTCATTAGAACAGATTTGGAGAAATTTGCAGTGAATGGGTGCCGTCAGAATAAGAGTTCAAACAACTGAGAAAAACATCACAATAATCCACACCACTCCAGTCCATCACATAACATCTTGTGAAGTGAAAAGCTGCGTGTTTGTAAGAAACCAATCCAACATTAAGAATTGAAGTTCAGCGGTGTAAAAGTTGTCATTTAAATCAGGAGAGAAATATGCACAGACAAAGCCGTGTTTACAAGCAAAAACAGTCCAACACAATTCTAAACAAATATGTTGGTTGATTTTGATGTGAGGGGACATTAGGGGATGGACTTTTTCTGGAGGAGTTTAAGGATTCATATTTTGGTTAAAAGCAATGGTTTAAAGTTAAAATGCCTTAATGTTGATGGACTGGAGTGGTGTGGATTATTATGGGTGTTTTTATAAGCTGTTTGAACTCTCATTCTGACGGCACCCATTCATTGCAAATTTCTCCAAATCTGTTCTGATGAAGCAAGTGATGTAATACTAAATATCTCTGTTCTAATGGAGACAAACTCCTCTACATCTTAGATGGCCTGAGGATGAGTACATTTTCATTTCTGGATGAACTATTCTTTTAAAGAGTGCAATTAATATTACAAAAATATTGCCTTTTGTAATGCTTGCTGGTTTTTGTATACTAAAAATGTTTTTTTTTTTTTTAACAACCAAAGTTTACTGCATTTGCTGTGAAGTGTCTTAACCTGGCAATTGTGTAGTTTATATTAAAGGTTGATCTAATTATCCTCTCTTCATGTTGATCTCCAGGGTGAGAACCCCATTTACAAGAGTGCGGTGACAACGGTGGTCAACCCTAAATATGAGGGCAAGTAATGGACGAATGTGTCCAGCAACACTGAATGCAGAACAATTCAAGAGGAATGGAAGAGTTGAAGTTCACTTCATTTTCTTTTTTTGTGTTTTTTTTTTTTTTAAATCACCTTTTGGCTGTGCATTTGCCACTGTTCTGTTTAATCTATTAACCTGTGTTTCTATGCATTGTTTTGGAACTGTACAGTATGTATAAACTTGAGTTTTTATTTTTTTTATGCAATCTTAGACAATAATTTCAATGTTCAGTTTTGATTTTTAGCCACAGATCTGCCTTGTTTTTCCTGAATGTTAAAACTGATCTTGTTGGGTTAGATGACGGGTTTTGTAGGTAAAATGTGGTCAAGTATGCATTAAGAATGTTATCCAAAAAAGACAAGGCTCAATTACCAGACCCACCTGCTTGAGTCCAGTAACTGGTTGATCATTAGAGTCAGTTTGTATCTTATGATGGTACAGGAAACTTTCTGAACCTGTGGATGGAGTGTCCTGTCACTGGTATAGTAGGTAGCTGTAGCGGACCACTGCTGTTTGTACACATGGTGCTTTTCATGTAGATGCTTATGTCGTCTGCAGAATTTTGGATGATTTGAGACCATATTATAATGTTTAGGTCTGTGGATCTGTGTGCTCGCCTCGCCTTTCTTTGGTCTGCGAGTCAGGTGGTTTAGTGACCTTCTATTGTGCACATTGATGATTTTAATCTATCAATCTAAAATGGACAGATTTAGTATCTTTTTAATTGCGTCACAGAAAAAATGTACAACATCTATCAAGTGTTTGATTTAAATGCCTTTGACTTGGCAACATCGGAGTTGTTTGAAAGATGTTAGAGGGACATTTTCATCATTGTCTGTGAATGGAACAATTATTATTATTATAATTGAAAACATAAGTGTGAAGTCATATGAAAAGATCTTCAGGTTTTAGATTTGTTTGAAGAATGAGGAAATGAAAACTCAGGTCCTGAATTTCTCTCCATCACTGATGCCAAATATTTACGTCTACTGTGCATGAACTATTTTCCAGATGTGGACTTCACATTTGTTTTTCTCTTTTAATTGGTCCCGTTGTAACATCTTTGTTCATAAATGAGACTAACTGCTCAGATTATTGTTGGTAAAGATCAGTGTTAAAGAAAGATTACTTCTTCTTTTTTTTTCTTTTTTTTTAATCTCTAAAGCTTTTAAAAGCTTAATCCTGTTACATACACACTTTGCATTTTAAAGTGCCTTTTTCATTTTTGCATCATGCCCGCTATCTTTTGTTTCTAGGAGTTATTTATTCAAATAAACAACCCAAAACACTGGACTGCATTGTTATCTGTCTGTTTATGAGTCGGCATGCTTTATAATTGAATGTAAGGTCTTTATATCATAATATGGAGATTTAAAATATCTTCAGTTGTGTTATGAGGATGAACAAAAGTCTTAGGGGATTGGAACAATTTGAGGGTGAGTAATTAATGACAGAACTTTCATTTTTGGGTGAACTATCCCTTTTAAGAATGTTTTTAATATTTTTACTGGAAAACAAGACACAAATACTAAGAATTTATTTCATATTTCTTAGTGAATTAGGACACATTTATTATGGAGGCATTCTTTTCCCCACAGGTCATGGTCAATGCTATGCAGGCGGAGTGTGTGACTGCCCTGTACTGTAAACGTACTGCCCTTTTTTTCCTGTCAAAAGATGTGATCAGGAGATCTGTGGTGTATGTGGACTCACATTAGACATTTAAACTGAGAACTTGTCATAGGATGTTGTAAGTCAACAAGCAGATGTTGATTGCTGTGCTTGCATGTTATTTTAGCCTAGCCTTTTAGGATTTTGATCATATATTTGTGTCATATTATTGTAAAACTGTGTGTATACTACACCGAACAAATTGTCATTATTAAAACAACATATTAGAAAACATAAATAAATCAAATAATTCTAGGGCTCCATGTGTTTCCACGCTGGTAATAGGTTACATGAGAGCTTGCTCATGAGAATGTGTTATACATACACAATATTAAGTCTTTATAGAAATGTTATAGATTATCTTAAGAGAAGCAAATCAAATTGTATTTTAATTTTAAATGGTCTGCAAAACTTGACAACTCTGTTTTCAGTGTTATTGGGATATATAAAGGTTATAACATTTAATGATCTATAAGTGATTACTTCGTAACTAATTATAATATAAAATATAAAATTATATTACCAGTGCACCACAATTCTACAAATAAACTGGTTTTGAGCTTTTATTTATCATTCATTTGTAATTGTATTTATCAAGATATCTTATCCTGCCGGTTTCTCTAGTGAACAACATTAGCATTGCATCCATCACCTTTCAGTTGAAATGGCTGATAGTTTGTAAGCATCACACATTCATGAAACTAAGCATATTTTCACTTCATTCCTTTTTAAAGCCTTCTTTGCTAGATTATCCTCAGCTTCATTTCCAGAAATCCCTTTATGGTGCCCAACAGAGTCCGACTGCCACTCTTGTCTTTTGAATACGATACAAGAGCACAAATATTTCATTCATTAAATCTTCTATGGGTGATTTCTGGGCAAATATTATTATAAATACTGATGCTGAAGTCTTATTTCCTCCTCTGTTAAACCCATTATAATGGCAATTGTTTCTTTAGAATATATTGATAAATTAGATGTTAATCTTTTTGACATTTCTGCACAATTTGATTGATTTTGACATTTCTGAAATATACACTCCTATACCTGTGGTTCATGCGATTAGATCTTTTGATCCATCTATATATATATATGTGTAAATACTTTATATTAAATTATATATATATATATATATATATATAATTCTAATTAGTTATTCAAATTATTTGGACTTTTTTATGACTTTTTTTTATGTCTGATGGGAGTCAAATCTTTTTCTTTTTTTTCTCTAATGTGAGTCTGTTCTGGAGGAGGGGCCTCACTCTGACATTTCTGTTGTTTCTGTTTGTGATGCTTTCCAAATGACTGCTCAGCGCCCTTCAGCTACAAAAAAAAAACGTCCTGAACTTGACAGATGATGGTGCATTGTTCTCCCAAGAAGTCAGTAAGCAGAAAACCTCTGGAAACCTGAACTCTCCCGAGGCAGGATTTGATGCAATCATGCAAGTTGTGGTCTGCACAGTGAGTCGATCTGAACATTCCATAAATGCCAGAGAGCTATGGGCAAAGTCAAAGTCGTGTTGTACTTGCCCTGCAAATGGCTGTGTCCACATCGACTTTCCTTTTATTCCAATAAAATAGTTTTTCTAATAGTAAAAGCTTCAAATTTAGAATTTCAGAAGCTGTACACAAAGTTTCAGTTAATCATCACCATCTTCATAAATTAATTCTAACTGTAGCCTGAGGGTTCTGATTTAATGATCAAACACTAACCATGTAGTCAACGTGTGACAGAGCCCTCAATATTCTCATTGAGTCCTATGGAGCAGCATGAAGCTGTGTTCTGTTAGCTGTGTTTTGATTGTATCTCAGGAAGTGATCGGCTGGAGGAATGTCACTCGCCTCCTTGTGTTCTCCACAGATGCTGGATTCCATTTTGCTGGAGATGGAAAACTAGGTGGCATCGTTCATCCAAATGAGGGGAAATGCCATCTTGAGAATAATATGTACACCATGAGCAACTACTTTGTAAGTATGAGTTTTATAGATAGAAATGTCATAGTGTGTCTTTCATTTCAGTTGTTATTTTTACAGGACTACCCCACCATCTCTCAGCTGGTAGACACACTGAGTGACAACAACATTCAGACCATCTTTGCTGTGACAGAGCAATTCCGGGATCTTTATCAGGTGTGTGCAATGTGTATATTATATCTTCTCCACATTGCAACAACATCATGTTCATCATCTCATAATATAAGCATCTGGTTTAACTCAGATTGTAGTCTGTATTGACTCATAATGCATATATATATATGTGTGTGTGTGTGTGTGTGTGTGTGTGCAATAGGAACTGTCTGCTCTAATCCCTAAATCAGCAGTGGGGACACTGTCTACCAACTCTACCAATGTCATCCAGCTCATCATTGATGCATATAATGTGAGTTCAAGTTATGCATCAAATATCTCTGTCAGTAATGGTTGGCTGTGGTCAACTCTAATTCCTTTTAGAGTTAAAAGGAAGTGAAACCAAAACCACTGTTTCTCTTTTCTTGCTTGCAAAAGATTTTACTTGACAGCCCGTTCCCACGCATGAGGGTTGTTTATAATCTTAAATATGTACTCAGTCCATTTGAATGATCAGAAAAAGGGTAAGAGGCGTATTGCTCAGTCAGATCAACAGTTCTGCGACCAGTAAAATTAGAAGTTTAAAGGCACAGTGCACCTAAAAATGAAAATTCTGTCATCATTTACTCACCCTCATGTCATTCCAAATCTTCCTCCTTCTGTGAAACAAAAAAGAAGATATTTTGAAGTACTGAATTTCCAATTATCTTCTTTTGTATCCCACACAATAAAGAAAGCCATACAGGTTTAAAACGCCATGAGGGCGAATAAATGATAACAGAATTTGAGTGAACTATCCCTTTAATTAATACTCTTTGTTTAATTGTGTCCGTCAGTCTTTGTCCTCAGGGGTCATTCTGGAGAACAGCAAACTACCTGCTGGTGTGTCCATCTCCTACATCTCCCACTGCAAGAATGGAGTGAGTGAAAAAGGAGAAAATGGTCGAAAGTGCTCCAACATCTCTATTGGGGATGAGGTGAGAGAGTGAATGCAATAAATGCCATCTGAACTTGTCTGTAGAGTGACTCCATTTTGCTAGCTGTAGCTTAAGCTTAGTGCACAAGTTATCATATTGTAGCAAAATTCCAGCTCATTGCCATTCACCAATGATATTCTAGTTTGCATACATTTAAGACACATTCCATTTCAGACTGTAGCAGCACTGAGCAACACCCAATGAAATTGCAAAAGGAAAGACTGGGAGAGGAGAGCAAGTTGTTGGGGGAGGGCGCAGGGTGTGCGCTAATTGTTATAATTCTGTTTTCTGCCAATCAGCTTGTTGATGGTTTGCCAAATCTTCTTCCCATTTCCTCTTGCATCTTCAATAGTATCAATGAAGAAGTTGGCTTTAGCTTGTCTTAGCCTTTTTATTACTTTATTTCTTAAGGAGGTACATTTTTGTCGGTCTATTGTAAGACCTGTTTTTAAAGATTGTTTCAATAATTGATCTCTTTCCTTCATAAGTTTCCTACACTCTTCATTTAGCCAGGGCAATATATCCCTGCTTTTCTTTTGACTCCGCTTTCTGAGGTAGGGCCCCATAACTTTCTTAATTGTTGATGTAAATTGGTCACAGTCACTCTCCAGATCACCTTTAGAGAGGACCCCATTCCAATCAATCTCTCTTAGTGCCACCCCAAGGTTTTCCTGTTGACTAATTGGAACTGATTCATATTTACATATTGGTGTGACTGAGGAATGAAAACGATGTCTTTTTAACTTCCTGGAAAAAAGAATGATATTGTGATCTGACAGCCCTGTCACTAAATTATAAGTCTTAGTAATTCTTTCCGGTGTATTTGTAAATAATAAATCTATTTTAGTTTCAGACCGATTAGTTATTCTTGTAGGTTGTTCAATTAACTGTGTAAGATTAAAAAAATCTGTAATATTTTTAAGCTTTTTTCTTCCACCTTTATCACTCCAATTTATATTAAAGTCCCCCATCAATATAACCTCTTTGTTAAAATCCAAACTATAAAGGAGGTTTTTTAATTGATCATAGAACTCAAGCTTTGCTGAGGGGTTTCGATATAGACAAATTAAACTAAATGTCATTTCAACTGAAAGTGAAATGTTGACACCAACACACTCAATATCAGTTTCCCTATGCCATTCAATTTGTTTGCATTTAATAGTACTTAATTTATTATTAAGGCATTCTTTTCCCCACAGGTCATGGTCAATGCGAGTGCAAAAAGTGTATCTGTGACGCCAACTACAAAGGAAGTGCTTGCGAATGCCCTTTGGACACCTCCACCTGTCTGGCCAGTAACAGACTGATCTGTAACGGTCGGGGCACCTGCTAATGCAGTGAGTGTAAATGTACCGACCAAAGATTTGAGGGTCCAACCAGTGAAATCTGCCCAACCTGCCTAAGAATTTGCACAAAACACTAGTGAGTTATTGGCGGAGCATTTGCTAATGAGGTTAGGCTAACATAGATAACCCAGTAGATTGAATTACTGGCTTGTAGTCAGTTTTGTATCTGAATAACTTGTGTCGTGCTCTAAAACAGTGTGTCGCACTAAATACATTCTTCTGTGTTGAGTGCCAACAATTTGGCACAGGTAGCAAGAAACATACATGTGAGATCGACTGCAGATCCTTCAGTCTAACAGCAGTGAAGACTAAGGAGGAACTTCCTCAGCCCAATGACCAGCCCTACATCGATCTCTGCAAAGAGCGCAACGTTGATGACTGTTGGTTCTTCTTCACCTACGCTACCAAGAACGATGACAACATTGATGTCCTTGTGGCTGAAAAAAAAGGTAAAAATTATGGACAAATGTTACCAAGTACAATTCTTTTTACAAATATTAAATACAAATATGAGTACTGGACTCTTAACTTTTAAAGTAAACCTGATTGATTTTACTATTTGAATGCACCTGTCACTTCCATGAAATTGCAGCAATTAGCAAACGAAAAATGATCCAATCAATTCCCAATGGATAAAATAAGTCCCACCCTACATTTTTTCTTGTTTGAGACTCGGATATATGTACATCACAATAGTGGAAAAAGACGACTGCAACTTCTGTTTCTTGCAGACTCTTATTTCATAGCTATTGATAACTAGTTTACAAGTTTTACCTTGTTTCCCATAATGCTTTGAGCCTGTGTTCACAGAGTGTCCCTCTGGCCCTGACATCATCCCCATCGTAGCGGGTGTGGTCGCAGGAATCGTTCTGATTGGTTTAGCACTTCTGCTCATCTGGAAGCTGCTCATGATTATTCATGACCTCAGAGAGTTCGCCAAGTTCGAGAAAGAGAAGATGAATGCCAGATGGGACACAGTATGCACCTCTATTAATATTTCTTTTTTAATATTGCAAATAAATACATTTTAAGGGGTTCATACTGAACATGCTATGAGAAAAATTCTGGGATAATACCTACTGTTCTGTTTAGGGTGACAACCCCATCTACAAGAGTGCTGTGACAACTGTGGTGAACCCCAAATATGAGGGAAATTGATGGATCTTCAGGATGGCTTGCAGCAGTGGTTCTCAGATGGTCTTTGCTTCATCGCCCAGATTTTACATTGGTGACCTAATATAGTATCATAAACTGTATTTAAAGTAATCTGGAACCGATTTTGAATTTGGACCAAAATACCCACTCATACCCACTTGTCAACAACAGTTTTATCCTCCCTTTTAAATTTTGGGTCCCAACCTCCCAGTTGAGAACTGATTTGTAAGCTAGTTTCCTATTGCTTGATTATATTTCTCTATTTTGTAATGTTTATATGTAAATATTAAACTCCTCATTTCCCGTGAGATTATGGTTTTCCAGAGCACAAGAAGTCACAACAAGATTCACCAATGATTATTATTTTTGAAAACGTTCTATAAAGCCAATAAAACAGTGTCGGGTATATTAAATACAGTATTGATAGTCTCATTGTGTGGGTGACATTTTTTCAGTGGTGGGCCGTCAGAGCCAGCAAGCCTTCTCTGCTGGCCTAAACACTATCAGAATCACTGATTTAGTTTAATATTTTTTCCATGAATGTGCATTAAATTATTTCCAATAGTCTATTCTCTTTAGTTCATAGCTTTTCTCTTGGAAAAACAGTAGTCCTAATGACTGCGAAAAACAACCACACACCTCCTCGGCACCGGCTCAGTGAAAGACTCGTGAAGATGAAAAACCACTCGAGTATGGTAGGTTAATTATTATCGCTTGATGCGTTGTATGCTGATGTTATTTGCGCGATATAAAGCCAGGTTTAAGTTTCGTGAAGACGAAATAAAGCAGTAAGAGAACATTAAATTGTTAGGTCAACTTTAAAACACATGTAATCACCTTATTTGTTTTATACCAATGCTATCTGTAAGGTATAAATGCGTTTGGGTGAATAAATGTCTCTAAGAACATCGGATGGACTGTATTTGTGATACACCCAAAATCTACATATTGGCACCTAAAATCTATTGTGCTTGTTTTCCCTGCTACCACAGTAGTATTTAGTTGTATTCAATACCGAAAACGGTTAAAAAAAGAAAAAGGGAACAAGACAATAGAAGGGGTTAAGTGTATTTTTGCAGCAATTAGTTCTGCCACAGCATCTCTTCATGCTGCTACTTAGATCATATGCCTGAAGCCTCCCACAGGTGATTGGTGCCACTCACTGACCAATCAGGCGGCGTCTCGCTGCCATTGCAAAGTTATTAACCCTGTGGCAGTCTCGGACTGTCCCCGGGGTCTGCTTACAGCCTTAATCTGACGCAAATAACTCCTTCATTTCCCAGCCGGATCTTTTAACGGGGGTTGCGTTGTCTTCATTTAACCGAGGAGATTCTCAGCTGTGTGCATTTGCACTTATGTCATAATTTGGCTGTTGTCCTAGAGATATGGCAGCACCTTCACCCTTGAGGTCAAGAGTATGGTCATGGTCAATGCTCATGTTTATGTCAATATGTGTGACAGGCATGGACGATGACGGACTGATTGTTACCCCTCTGGAGGGTCAGACGGGTACAGAGGTGTGGGTCTTCTGGAAGCGGAGGTAAACCCACACTTGCACTAGATCATATCTTGGGTGCTTTATCTTAGACATTGCATATCAGAACATACACGCATAAACACATGCGATTACATCATATGTTGTTAATGCATGTTTTTTTCTTTTTTTTTATAGTTGCACACTTATATCTGGATGTTTTTTTTGTGCTTTATGTATTGTGGTCTTATGATGTAAGGTGGTTATGATGTAAGTGTATGTATGAAGGAGAAAGTATATATGACTGCTTTAGCAGACAGAAGGGGAATGGTGAATGTTTTTGCAGTGAAATGTGATCTTATGGGCATCTCATTACTGCCATGAGGCACTTGTCTCTTTGCGTCTAGTGGGAATAGTGTTTGAGATTGCTGCAACATCAATAAGATAAAGCTGGGGAGAAATCTCCTTTTAAAGGGAACATTTTGGGCTTTGTCATCTTTGACCAAGCTTGATTGAAGCTGCAATGCTTCCCTGATGTTCCTGTGAAAACTGCATGTGTGAAGACATACAAAGGAACAAAATGTTGTGCCTCACAGGGCCATAGTGTTACAAATATAAACATACATATGCCTAACCTACTGATAGAAGTAATTTACCATTTATGCAGCTGTCAAATCATTGTATAAGTAGGACTTTAATAAAGGAATGTTGCTAGTTAAGTTAAGGTTACTCTGAAGTGACTCGTGTAATGAATCTCACTTCAGAAGGATGATCAAATAACTTTATAGCTTGGATATCAAATATGATTTTACTTTACAGTAAAATAGCCTCAGATGCTGAGATGGCATTAAATAAAATACTACTACTACTACTAAGGGTGCTTTCACACTTGGTTCGATTGCTTGGTCCGAACCAGAGTTTGATTGCTCCCCCCTCCCCCGACTGGACTGTGTTCACATTATATTATTTGGGTCCAAACCGCGGTTCGTTCACATCAAGCCAGCAGCTATTTACCCCTTTGCTTAGTAACGACGGCGCCAGAGATTTGCTCTCTTCAATTTTATATTTATGGTTTTGAACCGTTGGTTTTGTTTCCAAATTAGCTTCAGTACATAACGCCACTTACGTCTGTCTTACGAATGTACTACAAATGTTCTAAAGAATTCTGATGGCGAACAGAAATTATGCAGCTCTCTGCTTCAGTCACGCTCGTCAGGAAAGTGAGTGAAACGCACAAACACATTTTTATCAAATAATACGTCATTAATAGCGGTTCACTTTTGTGATTTGGTACGATTGCTTTCACATCAGCAGCAAACCGTACCGGAGATCACTTGAACCGTGCTCCAGACCACCCCTTTTAAGCGGACTCTGGTACGGTTCACGGGTGCGCACCCAAGTTCGGAAGACCGCATTCACATCATCCAAACGAACCGAACTCTGACATCAGTCGAACCCGGGTACGCAACAAATGTGCTAGTGTGAAAGCACCCCAACTTTTACAGGTTTTTTTTCTTTTACTGGGTGATGAATAATTTTTTTTAAAGCAGTCCTTCAAGCATTTTGATGAACTTGATAAGTAGTTATAATATTTAATTTCGAAGTTGCATGGTTAATATTCAAATGTTACATTGATTTGATACTCTATATAATTTATCTTTTTTTTAATTATTTTTCTTTTGACCGGAAAAGCATTTGTTTCATTGTGGTTTATTATTATTATTATTGTTATTTTACAGCTAATTTAGAAAGGTTTTGTGACACATGTGAAATGAAACCAACTTCTGTAAGGAAGGGAAGTCTATAATTAATTGTTTTTATTTGTTGGGGTTTTTTTAAAGTGAAAATTTATTTTTCAAATACTTATTTTTCAATCATGGAACAGGCAGCAGTAATTGAATGAATGAATGATGCATTTATATAGCGCTTTATTGTGTATTGTTGTACACCCAAAGCGCTTTACAATCATGTGGGGGGGTCACTCCTCAACCACCACCAGTGTGCAGCATCCACTTGGATGATGTGATGGCAGCCACAGGACAACAGCGCCAGATTTGTGATTTTAAAGTACTCTTTATTTTCAGAAAATGACAAACGCATCACGTTTTTTAATTCTTTATAATTGAATGAATGAATGATGCATTTATATAGCGCTTTATTGTGTATTGTTGTACACCCAAAGCGCTTTACAATCATGTGGGGGGGTCACTCCTCAACCACCACCAGTGTGCAGCATCCACTTGGATGATGTGATGGCAGCCACAGGACAACAGCGCCAGTGCGCTCACCACACACCAGCTACAGGTGGAGAGGAGAGAGACTCATAGAGCCAATCAAGTGGATGGGGATTATTAGGAGGCCATGATTGACAAGGGCCAGTGGAGGGAATTTGGCCAGGACACCGGGGTTACACCCCTACTCTTTACGAGAAGTGCCATGGGATTTTTAATGACCACAGAGAGTCAGGACCTCGGTTTAATGTCTCATCCGAAAGACGGAAATTGAAGGCAATGAAATGCAGCCCTTCTGTCATTAGGTCATCTGTTTTTGCCTTGTGCTGTCATTGACTACAAGATGGATTTAGTAGAAAAGCAGTTCACCGACAGCCAAATACTAATCGGTTAAGAACGATTGTCTTTGTATAGACTTTATTACTCTGTCGTCATTTTTCCCATATCGGTTAAATTGTGTATCTTAAGCACACCGGCGAAAAAGACTTGTTTTTTGAAGAGGCGCGCTCTGCAGAAGGTATGGGGAGTGGTTTTCACTCCCTCCCCGCGTGTCTTCGAGCTCCAGAAGCGCATGCGTTGTAAGCCCATGTGGGAATGGCTGATCTGGGATCGGGGGGTTGGGCCGCTAAACACGAGCGGACCGTTAAAGAGTGTTTTTAATGTCCGCCATGTTGGCCATGGCGCACTGAGCCTGGAATCAGGGACCGGAGCGCGCTGGAAACACACACCGAGAGAGAGCGACCGACACCCGGCCTCGCGCCTCCGCTCGCCCCGCCACCTCCACCGAGCGACCCGTGCACTGCTGGACACCGAACCGGCATCATCCATGAGAACTTTAATCGGACCAGTAGGGAACATTAGGGGATCGGATAGATTTATGCTGCATCTCGAATTATAAAGAAAAATGAGTAAACTGTCGTTTCGGGCGCGGGCGCTGGACGCTTCCAAGCCTCTACCCGTCTTCCGCTGCGAGGACCTGCCCGACCTGCACGAATATGCGTCTATTAACCGGGCAGTGCCACAGATGCCCACGGGGATGGAGAAAGAGGAGGAATCGGTACGTTTTATTGCTTAGAGTCATGTATTTTGAACACAATTTCAGTTGTATTGTCAGAGGCGCGTCCCTTGCTTCTCTGCGCCAGTGTACACAAAATGGCCGCCATTTTTCCTGCAGAAAAGCGTCAAATATGTCGCTACCGTCCGAGACGGCCGAGGTTTAGTATATTGGGCCCAAACGTTAGAGGTTTTTCTCTACAAATATAACCTCGGAGGTAATTACTACGCAGTATTTATGTCTGTAGACGGTTTACGGAGTACAAAGGAGTCACGTGACCACGGGCAAAGCGACCATTTTGTTGATTATCTTGGGGCTCCGTTTAATTGCAGTACCGCGCACTGACCTGAGGGGGCGCCAATCTGCGCCTTGCATACACCACAATCACCAATTAACACCCAGCAAAACAATCTGTGCAGTATTCTCTCATATTTGAACGTTGCAAAATCTCAATGTTTTATTTTCTGAAGAGACATATGGTTCAGTGAGAATAGTTGTCATGTCAATTGAAGCATTAGTGTTTTTTTTAATCGGATGTGTTTTGCATTAAGTGCATTGTGAAAGGCATTATTAGCGAATGCATCTCTGAATTGACAGGAAGCCTATCTGGCTCTACCGGTCTGTTTAGGTGTACGCAATGATCCGTTTGACCGGTGCAGGGGCGCACGAGGCCTTGTTTTGTTTTCTCAACACGGGCAACTGGAGCTCTTGACAGCTGCATTTTATCTGTACATCCGCATCATGCAAGCAAACGTTATGCACATCTCTCATGTAATACAGTCTTCTATTTTTTTTTTAGCAACTACTGTGGAAATATAGATGAGATCCATTAAAATGTAATTATTTCCCCCTTTAAATTTTTCTGTGTATTTTTGTATTTGTTTCTCAGTTGTGATTTTAATGCATAAAAATAAATCAGTGTTTTAAACTAAATTGTGCTTGTTTTACATATCTGTTATTTTAAAGCATTTCTATAATGTGTCTGAATGAGAATGTTTGACATTTTCTGCGCAGCTTTGATAATATGTGCAGGGGTAAATATGTATGCAGTAAACATGTCTGTCTAAAAGCGATGGTGTGAAAATACTGGCTAACCTCAGCACTCTGGGGCAGGTGGCAAGAGTAATGCTCTCTCTGGTGTTTGTGTGAGACAGTGGAGTGAAGATGCTGCTGTCCCACTCAAAGTGTTTTATCATATGCTAATAATGAGGTCTCTGGGGGTCAGGGCTGTCAAATGATGCTCTGGTGTCTTTTGTACTTCAGGGACCAACATTAGTGCTTGATCTATGTGGATTTTTAATGATTGATGATATTAGGTCTGCGATGAGGCTTTCATTAGTGTACATCATTTTATATCAGTATAACAATATTGTTTTTTTTCTTGAAAATTATGTGCATATGTACATAGATTACCCAATTTTTACATACCGTAAAATAGAGGTCAGTGTCTGCCGTCTGGGATTGTTTTTTGAGCACGTGTAATTGTTTGTGCTGGCGTGCCAGTGTTTTGGTATGGCTTGCATCTGACAGATCCGGCTCTGCTGTTTTCAGGGGTTTGCTTGGTGGGGGCTAGGCTTCGGTCGCAATAGTCAATTAGTACAATCTGTATGCGTTTTTAGAAGTGGTAGCTTATTTATTGTGCTGACAATGTACTGTGCTGTTTGACAGTTTGCATATTA
The DNA here is from genome assembly GCF_001515645.1 of Sinocyclocheilus grahami. NCBI lineage: Eukaryota > Metazoa > Chordata > Actinopteri > Cypriniformes > Cyprinidae > Sinocyclocheilus > Sinocyclocheilus grahami. The sequence continues at coordinate 209,483 of NW_015505799.1, read as the reverse complement.
AAGCGTCTTCCCCATTTAGACTACTACTACTCACCTGGCCGCTGCATTGTTTTGCACGTGCACTGTTGCATTCTTATTTTGAATTTATCAGAAATTAGATGTTTTTACTACTATATGCTTTTTAGGGCTATATCGTATCACTGTATTTGATTGTGCATGTATATAGCATTTCTTTCTCATGTTAATACATCAACACTTGTTTCAGCATTTTGCGTTTGTGCATTATTTGGTAATTATAAAAATAACAATTATGCACAAGGCAGTCTAAATAAGCTCAAAATTGATACAATGATGGTAATTATCCAACAAAAATAAAATAATGCATGATGAACGTATATAATATTTAGAATCAACATATTTTTTTTATTAGAATGTGCATTTAAATTTCGCATAATGTAATGATAATGTTTCAAATCATGATGTATTGTGAATTAAATGTTAATACCTGGCTCTAATGCGGTTTCATTTTGGTGTATTGTTCGCAAGGGCAACACAATAGAAATTTGTTTTCAGTTAAGTTTTTTTGTGGCCATTAAGATTTTGTATGATGTTTTTTATTTATTTATTGACAATCCAAATAATATCTTTAGAGTCTGTGTAAATGATAGATGCATAGATATTTTTCTGTTTTCAGACGACAGGATGAATACAAACTAGTGACTATGGCTGATCTGGGATCGGGGGGTTGGGCCGCTAAACACGAGCGGACCGTTAAAGAGTGTTTTTAATGTCCGCCATGTTGGCCATGGCGCACTGAGCCTGGAATCAGGGACCGGAGCGCGCTGGAAACACACACCGAGAGAGAGCGACCGACACCCGGCCTCGCGCCTCCGCTCGCCCCGCCACCTCCACCGAGCGACCCGTGCACTGCTGGACACCGAACCGGCATCATCCATGAGAACTTTAATCGGACCAGTAGGGAACATTAGGGGATCGGATAGATTTATGCTGCATCTCGAATTATAAAGAAAAATGAGTAAACTGTCGTTTCGGGCGCGGGCGCTGGACGCTTCCAAGCCTCTACCCGTCTTCCGCTGCGAGGACCTGCCCGACCTGCACGAATATGCGTCTATTAACCGGGCAGTGCCACAGATGCCCACGGGGATGGAGAAAGAGGAGGAATCGGTACGTTTTATTGCTTAGAGTCATGTATTTTGAACACAATTTCAGTTGTATTGTCAGAGGCGCGTCCCTTGCTTCTCTGCGTCAGTGTATACAAAATGGCCGCCATTTTTCCTGCAGAAAAGCGTCAAATATGTCGCTACCGTCCGAGACGGCCGAGGTTTAGTATATTGGGCCCAAACGTTAGAGGTTTTTCTCTACAAATATAACCTCGGAGGTAATTACTACGCAGTATTTATGTCTGTAGACGGTTTACGGAGTACAAAGGAGTCACGTGACCACGGGCAAAGCGACCATTTTGTTGATTATCTTGGGGCTCCGTTTAATTGCAGTACCGCGCACTGACCTGAGGGGGCGCCAATCTGCGCCCTTACATACACAACAATCACCAATTAACACCCAGCAAAACAATCTGTGCAGTATTCTCTCATATTTGAACGTTGCAAAATCTCAATGTTTTATTTTCTGAAGAGACATATGGTTCAGTGAGAATAGTTGTCATGTCAATTGAAGCATTAGTGTTTACTACTATATGCTTTTTAGGGCTATATCGTATCACTGTATTTGATTGTGCATGTATATAGCATTTCTTTCTCATGTTAATACATCAACACTTGTTTCAGCATTTTGCGTTTGTGCATTATTTGGTAATTATAAAAATAACAATTATGCACAAGGCAGTCTAAATAAGCTCAAAATTGATACAATGATGGTAATTATCCAACAAAAATAAAATAATGCATGATGAACGTATATAATATTTAGAATCAACATATTTTTTTTATTAGAATGTGCATTTAAATTTCGCATAATGTAATGATAATGTTTCAAATCATGATGTATTGTGAATTAAATGTTAATACCTGGCTCTAATGCGGTTTCATTTTGGTGTATTGTTCGCAAGGGCAACACAATAGAAATTTGTTTTCAGTTAAGTTTTTTTTGTGGCCATTAAGATTTTGTATGATGTTTTTTATTTATTTATTGACAATCCAAATAATATCTTTAGAGTCTGTGTAAATGATAGATGCATAGATATTTTTCTGTTTTCAGACGACAGGATGAATACAAACTAGTGACTTGATTTGGTACTAGTCTCTAAATGGGTCTGAAAAGTCTCTAAATCTAGCAACAAAGTGGCTAAATTGGCAACACCGGATAATGTTAGCTTTCAGTCACAATACTTGTGACCATCCAGCCAAACCCCACACAAACTTTCACTTGCAATTTAACTAAATCGTATATGTGTGTGTGTATATAGGAGCACCATCTCCAGCGGGCCATCTCTGCTCAGCAGGTGTACGGGGAGAAGAGGGACAACATGGTGATTCCCGTCCCAGAGGCCGAGAGCAACATCGCCTACTATGAGTCCCTCTACCCGGGGGACTTCAGGATGCCCAAACAGCTCATTCACATACAGCGTGAGTCATTCTGCCTTTATCCAGACCATATATTTATTTTAGTCATTTAGCAGACGCTTTTATCCAAAGCGACTTACAAATGAGGACAACCGGAGCCATCAATTCTAGTAGTAAAACAACTAAAAACACATCCAAAGCTAAAACTTTATAAATACTACTTATACACATTTTAAAAATAAATACATAAAATAAAAATGACAAATGCATAGAACAAAATTTCAAAACTTAACATTTAAATGAAAAACAAAAAATAAAGCTAAAACAATTCAAAATATTAAAGAACAAAAGGTATAAGACTAAGAGTATAATAATGATTCTAACATAACACTAAGCCAAACACCAAAAAAAAAAAACTACATTTGTGTATG
>NW_015505799.1:201709-206522 GCF_001515645.1 Sinocyclocheilus grahami | reverse complement strand
GAGGTATACCTATGATGAAAATTACAGGCCTCTCTCATCTTTTTAAGTGGGAGAACTTGCACAATTGGTGTCTGTCTAAATTCTTTTTTCCCCACTGTATATACACACACACACACATTTATAAATTCAATATATATATTATTTCATTTCCATTTAGTTTGTTGTAGTAAAATAACTCCAATTAAATAAAACTAAAACTTAATAAAATACCTATACAGAGATAATAAATTCAGACATAATTTAACTCAAAATAAATGACTAATACAAATCAAACGACAGTAGTTTATCAGTAATCCTTACACATAGTAAGAAATGGCTATAAAAACTGAAACGGAAGTGAAACAAGTAGTAGGAAAGAGGAGAAATAAAAAGCGATACTTACCCTTTGCCGGTGTCCTGCCCTGTAGAGTCGATGGTCTTTACCCTCTTCGGTCTTCACACAAGGAGGCAGTCACTGTTAAACTAAGCTTTTTTTTTTTATACCCGTCTAACAAAATACTTAATTCAGCTGGACACACTTTCCTTATTTTTTCCACAACAAATGGCCAAGCAAGCGCAGACACTGACAAGATACGCAATACAGAACGAGACCAAACGCGATATCAGCACGTCTCCACACAGTAAACAAAACAAGCGTTTCCTAGCAACGACAACTGCACTAAACACTAACGAGACAAGTAAATACACTTACGAGCTGCTTTTAACTTCCGCTGATAAAGACTGCTTCTTTCAAAGAGTATTTCTTTACACTGTATTCTGCTGGCGCTTGAACACACTTTCCTTATTTTTTCCACAACAAATGGCCAAGCAAGCGCAGACACTGACAAGATACGCGATCCAGAATGAGACCAAACGCGATATCTCATTCAGATTGAGGGCTTGAGGTTTGTGTGTCCTACATGACTTTTACAATTGACTTTACTGAGCTGTGACAGGTATACAGATACATTTGAATGGCTGTTGATGGAGAAAGATGATGTTTACAAGTCTAACCAGCAAAACCATGATCCATGATGATGGTTCAGACAAACAAATAGCCCCAAACTCATGTAATTGGAGTCAGTGTTGCAATGTCTGTCTGCTCAAACAAATTGCAATTCAATTTGGTGTTGCAATAGTCACAGAAATTGCGTGTTGCACCTATAATGACTGTATGGTTTGTAGCCTGCAGTGAAACTTGGTTTATCATGGTTTTGGTTCACATTAAAAAAAGTTCTAACTCTGTTTTTCTTTTTTTGTGCCCTCCAAACTGGTCCTGCTACGTACAGCATTCAGTCTTGACACAGAACAGCCAGATTATGACCTGGACTCTGAGGACGAGACATTTGTAAATAAACTGAAGAAAAAGATGGATGTGGGAGCCCTGCAGTTTGAAGAGATGATCGACCGGCTGGAGAAAGGAAGCGGACAGCAGGTACCAGAGGCAGGCAGAATTGGGAATAGTCAGAAGATTTGGATTTTAATCATTGTTGAGCTTGTTTTTAATGGTTGTTATGGTACTGATCTGTACTCTTAAGGTGGATTTTAGAGATGCACCGATTGCAATTTTCTTGGCCAATTCCGATTTCCGAAGTGTGACCTGCCGATACCGATTTTTGCCGATTACGATTTTCTTTTGAAGAACTATAATTGACAGCATATACAAACAAAAATCTCCTTTTTTTTCAATGCAAAACATTATTTTAAATAATCTTTTATCAAGTTTCAATTAAGTCAGTTAGAATAAGACACTGTGCAGTTGCTACTATTCAAATGAAATCGGTATCAACAAACTGTCTTTCCACTGCAGAGGAAACAGAAGCTGCATCTGAAGTGGTGTTAGATGTATTTACAAAGACAGTTTAATGAAGCTGAGAGGTGCCATAAATGAATTTGCACCGCAAAATTGTAAACGTATAAGTAGTTATAAGATTAATGTTTTAAATACTTTTTTGAACATACAAATAAGAGATGTTGGGAAAAATGCAATGATACTTTTAAATATGAAACCAAACCACCAGTAGGTGGTGGCAAATTACTGTTTTAATAAGGGAGTCATTTATTCAGCCGATTCATTCAAATATTTATGAATGGGTCACTGAATCATTGACTCACTCGATTCGTTCAAAAACTTAGATTCATTCAGTAACAAAACACAGCTGTGTTGCTCGGAGACACAACAGTTCTGCTCTTGCTTTAATTGGAACGATTTTCGTCAGTGAAATTGAGCAAAAACAGTCAATATTGTGTCTAAAATGTAAGCCACTTAATTTTAACTTGTTTATTGAGCTACTATTGTATAAAATCAGTGTCACATTGCAGTCATGCTGATATTTGGGGAAACATCTTGGTTGTCATGTTGCTTACCTATATAATAGCTATATTGTAAATATCTAACACAAACTTGTAAAATAAATTTTAATGGGCATAATTAAGTGTGAAAATAACAGAAGGATATACAGTGAAATTATTCAGAGACCAGATATAATTTGATATTTTTTTACTAGTGGGTGCAGTCAATATTGTGTCTAAAATGTAAGTCACTTAATTTGAACTTCTTGTTTATTGAATACTACTATTGTATAAAATCAGTGTCACATTGCAGTCATGCTGATATTCGGGGAAACATCTTGGTTGTCATGTTGCTTACCTATATAATAGCTATATTGTAAATATCTTCTTTTTTTTTTTTTTCTAACGCAGACAGTATAGAGCAATTATAGGTTTGCAAACATTCAGGATGCGCGCGCATCATGGTTGCAGAAAACACGGGAGAGAGAACCTTTAGGGCTAGAGAATTTTACGGATACGGTACAAAATAGTTAGGTTTAAAATTATTATAAATTATATTGATTAGATATCATTTTCAAAATGTTCTCCGCATATTACAAGAGCTTGTCACCCAGCGATGATAAACTGTTATTCAACGAAATTGACGTTAGAGAGTGGGATAGTCTTACAGATCCGAAACGGGGATGACATTTTTTGTGGGCGGAGCCTATCTGGAGGCAGAAAATGACGGTTTTCAAGTGGCAGTCTATAGAGCCATGGTATAAAAGAATTAAAAAAAGGTAAATATTTCAAAATTCAGACTTTATTCTTGCAATTCCGAGATTATCTCACAATTCTAATAAGGAAAAACAACTCGTCATTCTCTTTTCCCCTCGGCTCTTCTGGCTTTTTTCCCTCATATTTGACACTCACTATTTTTGAGTTAAGTCGAGTTATAAAGTCCGAATTAGGAGATATAAACTTGCAGTTGCGAGAAAAAAAAGTCAGAATTGTGAGAAAATAAATAAATGTTATGTAATACGGTACAAAATAGTTAGGTTTAAAATTATTATAAATTATATTGATTAGATATCATTTTCAAAATGTTCTCCGCATATTACAAGAGCTTGTCACCCAGCGATGATAAACTGTTATTCAACGAAATTGACGTTAGAGAGTGGGATAGTCTTACAGATCCGAAACGGGGATGACATTTTTTGTGGGCGGAGCCTATCTGGAGGCAGAAAATGACGGTTTTCAAGTGGCAGTCTATGGAGCCATGGTATAAAAGAATTAAAAAAAGGTAAATATTTCAAAATTCAGACTTTATTCTTGCAATTCCGAGATTATATCTCACAATTCTAATAAGGAAAAACAACTCGTCATTCTCTTTTCCCCTCGGCTCTTCTGGCTTTTTTCCCTCATATTTGACACTCACTATTTTTGAGTTAAGTCGAGTTATAAAGTCCGAATTAGGAGATATAAACTTGCAGTTGCGAGAAAAAAAAGTCAGAATTGTGAGAAAATAAATAAATGTTATGTAAAAATGTTAATAGTAAGTTTTAAATCATATTTCATGCTGTAACTGTAGGGCTAATACAATACATCCCCTATGAACAGCATATGTGAATATTATGTAGACCTATTGTTTAAATCGAATTTATACTTTAAAAGTAATCATAGCAGTTTTCATCCATAGTATGTCCATTTAAAAGTCTGCGTTTAGCTTCAAATGTCGTCTTTGACGACCGTATTCTATAAAAATTATTTGCATTCCGATCTTGACATCAAAAGGCACAATTTTTTTTTCCTTTTATTCCATGGATTTTACCCATTTACCTCCACTTGTTCCCAGTGTTTTTCTGCAACCACTATGCGTGCGCAGCTACAAGTGATGTAACCGGGACGTCTACTCTGAATTGGTCTATACATGTATACATTTCTGTGAGTTACTTGTGCTGTTGTGCTCATTTGTTTTGATTTCTGCACGAGTCTCTCTCTCTCTCTCTCTCTCACACACACACACACACACACACACATCAGACAGGTTGCGCGAGTCTCATCTGGCATGACATAAATACATCAGTCTTCGTTAACACTGAATGCAGTAAAACCATTCTCGTGCTAAATTTTTTAGTGGCCAAGTTTCAATGCTTCCCTAGTTATTTTTGCCAATTGACGTTTTATTCAGGCTTTTTTTCCGGTCAGGCAAGTAAAATTCTCTCTCTTCCTCCTCAAAAAAAAAATCTACTTGGCCCAGAGAAGCATTAATCGAGCCCTGTGGTTCCCCCACGGTTTACTTTGGTCCTACACATATTACAAATTGCGAACTTTGTATCGTCTTCACTCACAGTGAAGAACTTCCATGCAGACGACATATTTATATGCAGATGTGAGCGTAGCTGTGACGGCACAACAGTCACCGGTCCAGGCCGATCATGCGGAAAATCAGCTGGTTCCGGTCTCTGGCCAGTCAATCGGTGCATCTCTAGTGGATTTTATTTGATGACCGTTCTGTAAAAACAATAATACAGTATAAATAGCAGGTAGCTTTATATATATA
>NW_015505799.1:122872-201568 GCF_001515645.1 Sinocyclocheilus grahami | reverse complement strand
CTATTTTTGAGTTAAGTCGAGTTATAAAGTCCGAATTAGGAGATATAAACTTGCAGTTGCGAGAAAAAAAAGTCAGAATTGTGAGAAAATAAATAAATGTTATGTAAAAATGTTAATAGTAAGTTTTAAATCATATTTCATGCTGTAACTGTAGGGCTAATACAATACATCCCCTATGAACAGCATATGTGAATATTATGTAGACCTATTGTTTAAATCGAATTTATACTTTAAAAGTAATCATAGCAGTTTTCATCCATAGTATGTCCATTTAAAAGTCTGCGTTTAGCTTCAAATGTCGTCTTTGACGACCGTATTCTATAAAAATTATTTGCATTCCGATCTTGACATCAAAAGGCACAATTTTTTTTTCCTTTTATTCCATGGATTTTACCCATTTACCTCCACTTGTTCCCAGTGTTTTTCTGCAACCACTATGCGTGCGCAGCTACAAGTGATGTAACCGGGACGTCTACTCTGAATTGGTCTATACATGTATACATTTCTGTGAGTTACTTGTGCTGTTGTGCTCATTTGTTTTGATTTCTGCACGAGTCTCTCTCTCACACACACACACACACACACACACACACACACACACATCAGACAGGTTGCGCGAGTCTCATCTGGCATGACATAAATACATCAGTCTTCGTTAACACTGAATGCAGTAAAACCATTCTCGTGCTAAATTTTTTGGTGGCCAAGTTTCAATGCTTCCCTAGTTATTTTTGCCAATTGACGTTTTATTCAGGCTTTTTTTCCGGTCAGGCAAGTAAAATTCTCTCTCTTCCTCCTCAAAAAAAAAATCTACTTGGCCCAGAGAAGCATTAATCGAGCCCTGTGGTTCCCCCACGGTTTACTTTGGTCCTACACATATTACAAATTGCGAACTTTGTATCGTCTTCACTCACAGTGAAGAACTTCCATGCAGACGACATATTTATATGCAGATGTGAGCGTAGCTGTGACGGCACAACAGTCACCGGTCCAGGCCGATCATGCGGAAAATCAGCTGGTTCCGGTCTCTGGCCAGTCAATCGGTGCATCTCTAGTGGATTTTATTTGATGACCGTTCTGTAAAAACAATAATAAATAAGAGCTAGGTATATATATATATATATATATATATATATATATATATATATATATATATAATCAAAAGATTTTTACATTTGCATGTTTGTTCATTTGACAGATACTTTTATCTAAAGCAACTTGCATTGCATTGAAGGTATACGTTTTATCAGTCTATGCATTCCCTTGGAATTGAACCCATGACCTTGGCTTTGCTAGTGCTATGCTTTGAAGTTTAGACTACATGACTGCTCTGAATTGATAACATTCGCAGATAAGGGTGTAGCAGTAACACGTTTTGCTTGCTGGGGGGAAATCGTGCTTTTTTTTTTTTGGTGCTAACTAGGCATATTAAATCAACATATTTAAATGAATGAAGAGTTTCCTAGCCTGCGCTAGTGTGATTCTGTAAAGGCATGCTTGTTCTGCAGCTGTTTTATGGGTAAATTTGTAGGTCATGTAGCGCTAATGATTATTCATAGACTGATGTATGGGCCAGGCCAGCTGATCAGCGGTTATTGGTCCGTTCTGATCTGTTGTCAGCCTCATGTATGTGTAACACACCATCTATTCAAATGGTACTAGAGGGGGTGACTTGTGACTCTTGTTGTTTGAACTGAGTCATGGTTCAACAATAAGGACAGAAGTTGCCCTATCCGACCATTGCTGTCACCACCACATTTTGCCATGAACTGCCATTCAAAAGGTTGGGTTCAATAATATTTTTAGATGTCTTCTATGGTTTTTAAAGTCCTTTGTTCACAAAGGCTGCATTTATTTGATCAAAAATACAGTAATATTATAAAATTATTACTATTTAAAATATTTGTTCTATTTTAATGCATTTTAATGACATTTTAATGTAATTTGTTAATGTGTTGGCAAAGCTTAATTTTCAGCAAAATTATACCACTCTTCAGTTTCACATGATCCTTCAGAAATCAGTGTTTCTATTATTTTATCAATGTTGAAACCAGTGCAGCTTAATATTTTTTTATGGATGCATGTTTGTTTTTTCCCCAGATTTTTTTAAAGAATGCTAAATTAAAAATAACACCATTATGCAAGTCTTTACTGTCATATTTGATCAATTTAATGTGTCCTTGCTGAATAAAAGTAATAATTTCTTTCCCCAAAAAATCTTACTGACTTGAATGGTAGTGTATTTAATGAATATTGCTTTTGAATTCTGCTTATTTGTCACCAGTAACATTGTCAAGCTGACTAACATGGTTGATTTGACATGACTTGAATGATAATTATATTAGCATCCACACCAACGACCGACTACATTTTTATTGTATGTAGTGCACACTTTTAATATTAAATGGCTGTCAGTGGGTTTTGTCATTATAGTTGTGGTGTGAACTTCACTATTATAACAATTTTTAAAACTAGGATAAAACATAGTTATTGCCATAATAATATAGTCAAATGCCATTGTTTTCCGGTGAAAAATATTATCGTCTTTTTTTCCCCCCTTTTATTATTTATTTTGGATAATCACAGAAAATGTTAAAAATGGCTGTTTATCATAGTTATGAGAGGCTAGTAAAATTGTCAGCAGGACTAGCAATAACCAGGCCTGCAAAAAAATTCTTATTGTTGAGCCTTGTTAGTGTTTTGACCACCACTAATGATGTTAATGTTCGTTAGCCTGTTGATAAAAAAAGCTTAATGTGAAAGATTCTTTCTCTCTCCTTCTCGTAGCCGGTGTCTCTGCAGGAGGCCAAACTCTTGTTGAAGGAGGATGATGAGCTGATAAAGGAGGTGTTTGAGTACTGGAGCAGGAAGAGGAAAGCATGTCAGAGCAGCTCTCTCATTCCTGTCGTCAAACAGGAGAAGCGTGACGGCTCCAGCACCAGTGACCCCTATGTGGCCTTCAGGCGCAGGACGGAGAAGATGCAGACACGAAAGGTAAGAGGGCACCGCTCAACAACGAATTGGCTCTGCTTATGGAATAACAAGAGAAACAATTTGCACGTTATCTTTATGCACAGAATCGTAAGAACGATGAAGCTTCTTATGAGAAGATGCTGAAGCTGCGTAGAGACCTGAGCCGAGCCGTCACCATCCTAGAGATGATCAAGAGACGGGAGAAGAGCAAACGAGAGCTGCTGCACCTCACACTGGAGATCGTAGAGAAGAGGTACATGTGAACATCATATATTTTGTCGTCATGTGTTCACGTGATTATATACAACCTGGGAGAGAGAGATAGATATAGATATAGATATATATGTATGTGTGTGTGTGTGTGTGTGTGTGTGTGTGTGTGTATATATATATATAAATAAATACGTGTCTTTATTTCTCTATATTTGTGTGTGATTGATTTTGGAAAAAAAAGAAAGATGTACAGACCTGGAAAAGTCATGGATATTTTATTATTTTTTGCATTTTTAAGCTATTTTCAGTAATTAAATGTTTTTATCAGTGCCTAAAATTGCTTTAGTGCAATGGGGGAAAAAATTATGTATAAATAAATGTAAACTTTTTTTTATTTTTTTTATTTTAGTAGTTACAGAAACCTGAGAAAATTCATGGAAATTCATTGTTGTGGGAACCCTGCTATTGTAGGTTGTTTGGCACAGGAGTGTGTATTGTTTAAGCTCATTGATGTGTGTGTGTGTGTGTGTAGGAACAGCATGGCTGATTTCGGAGGAGAGGTGATGGCTGAGGTTCTGGCTCAGAGAGCTCTGGAGAAACCAGTCATCCCTCTGATCCCAATCACCAACAGCAACCAGTACAGACACACAGAGCATGACCGGGACTACAAGATCAAGGTACAAGCACTCATATCTCTGTTTGTCTGGGCCAGTGGGCTCCCCCTTATGCCCAAAACATACTTTGCACAAGTATACAGGTGCTGTTTTATATATTAGAATATTCTTATTTGTGTTTAATTACCTTAATGTTTCTGTGCGTTCCTGTTTTTCAGTCAGCTTGTTGCACAAGTGCAACAATTTTTTTAAATAAATCTCATTTGGGTTTGTTTCTTATGTTCGGCTGTAGATGGATAAACCAGATGTTGTGAGGCAGAAACGGAAGTATGAGAAGAAGGCCAAGCCATTGCCGTTGGCAGGCTCTGCCCATTCAGGCCCGGCAGTCTTTAACACTAAAGACCTCAATCAGTATGACTTTCCCAGCTCAGACGATGAGCCCTACTCACAGGTTCACACACGTTCAGTGTCATAGACATTCATGAGAATCATTTTCTGCTTTCTCTTGGCTTGACACTTTCTTTTGTTTCCTCAGATGTTCTCTGGTTCTTCAGAGGTCGAGGAGGAGAATGATCCAGATGGTGTGTTTGGGTTCAGGAGGAGAACAGGCTGTCAATATCATGCTGTACGTTGTGAAGCATCCTGATATGCATGAATTGGCATGAGTGAGTTGTAAGGCTGTAGTCAAGGCTGGATGTTATTAATAAATTATTCTGTATGTTTTTCTCAAAGGCGCATTCGGGACCCGTGGGCGGCTGGCCCTGGTCAGACCCTGCCGAGGGTGGGGTAGCAGATGTGCGATATCGCTATTCTCTCACCACGCTCACGGTGCCACGGCGATGCCTGGGATTGGCACGGCGACGAGTGGGCAGAGGGGGCAGGTGAGTTAAGCCACTTAAATTACAGAACTGCAGGTAATTTTGTATTTTTCAGCAAATATATTCATACATGATTAATTGCAGTTTGATTCAGTTTTTCAATTAGTTTAATTTGTGGACTTTGCACAGCAAATAATAATTGTGATTTCAGTTTATTTGCAATTAACCGCATCTATTGAAATTTATTATTTAATCACAAATTTCGTTATTTGCTGCGAAAAAAAGTCCTCAAATTAAGATAATAAAAAAATTAATTAAATTGCTTTCGACCATATTTGAATATTTTCATATAATTTGTTAATCCTAATGAGACTGTTAATTATTTTAAAATTTGTTGAAAAGTAAAAGCCAATTCAGTTTGTATTTGCATTTATTATGCTATTTGATTTTTTTTCAGCAAATGTATTTATATAATTATTAGCAATGAAATTAGTATATGATTCAATTAATTTGTATTCATTTGATCTCAGCAAATAAAATTTCTGTTTTTAAATTCAGACAATTTGCTGTGCAAATACAAATTGATATCAGTTAATTTTGTAAATAATTTTATGTAATTGCAGTTATCAATTTGTATTACTCTTATTTATAATGTGATTTAATTGCAGTTAAAAACAATTTCTAATATGCAGTTATTTGTGATTAAAAATGTTTTAATTGGCATAGCACATGTGTCATTCAGTTCATGTACGTGTGTGAAATATTTAACCCACGTTAATTCACTTTGCAACATTTGATGAATTCTCTCACATTTGTTTGTAGGGTTTTATTGGACCGAGCCGACTCTGAATGCGATACTGTGTATCATGGGCTGGACCCGGATTCCCCCACATTCCCATCTTTGTCTCCCGCCCAGCAGCCCAGCACGGATACCTCACATACCAGCACAGATACCTCTGCCACCTCCTCCACTTCACCGGACCTCACGAAAATCCTGGTCAATATCAAAGCCTGTCGCTGGAGGCATTTCAAGCCTCGGACGGCACCACCAGACGACCCCGACAATCCTGAGCACTGGTCTGCACAGAGACCCCGCCGCGGCTTCCTCATCCGCCCTATTAGCACGCTTCAGACACGGAGAGGCCCTGGCTCCTGCACCAAACCACGTGTCCCTCCACCCACACCGGGTGAGTCCACTGATGCCGAATAGTTACTGAGTCTAGCTGCTTTTTTCAGTTTTATTGTTTAGACCGCTTTTTATATTTTGTCTAGTTTTTAATGAGTTGCCATAAAGTTGCTTTTAAAAGGTGGTTGTAAACCACCTCTGACTCAGAAACCCTTTACAAGACTTTACTATTCCAGAGTACCCCTATGAAAATGTTAGCATTTTCAGAGCACAACTCTTTCCGTGTCGTTTGTCTGTGATGTGTGGAGGGAGAATGCATTCTAGTCTGCTTAAAGTAATTTGCATGTTAGAACCATAGACTAGAACAAGCATTTGTAGTGATGAGATGTTTGTCATATCAGTAATTTAGGAAAAGCGGTTTTATTGTTTTCCAGGCAGGCTTTCTTATCATGGGAAATGCGGTTATACAGCATGAAAGTTATAAAAAAAAAATGATTTCAATATTTCCAAGTTAAAAAAAAAGGAGCTTGATGTTTAACTGCAGGATTGTTGAGGGTTTTTTTGTACCACAATCTGAATGCCCGTTCCAATGGCATCATCTATCTTTGAGGTGTTTTTTTTTAGTCCCACCTGGAAGAATGAATAAAAAAACTTATGACAAAAAATGTTTAATAAACCCAGGGCATTAAGTGTTTGACCAGCACAACTCTTTCCGTGTCGTTTGTCTGTGATGTGTGGAGGGAGAATGCATTCTAGTCTGCTTAAAGGAATTTGCATGTTAGAACCATAGACTAGAACAAGCATTTGTAGTGATGAGATGTTTGTCATATCAGTAATTTAGGAAAAGCGGTTTTTTTGTTTTCCAGGCAGGCTTTCTTATCATGGGAAATGCGGTTATACAGCATGAAAGTTATTAAAAAAAAATGATTTCAATATTTCCAAGTTATAAAAAAAAGGAGCTTGATGTTTAACTGCAGGATTGTTGAGGGTTTTTTCCCCCACATGTTTGCATTATTTGTCTGCTGAAATTCTGCAGGTATTTGAAAATCTTAGCGATTGTTGCCACTTGCCATTCTCAAGTAAAGGATTTGGAAGTTGACTGGTGCCCTTTTATGTTAATGGCATTAAAGGGATAGTTCACCCAAAAATGAAAATTGAACAGAAAACAAGACATTTTGAAGAATGCTGGTAATCAAACAGTTGATGGTCCCCATTGACTTCCATAGTATTTATTTCCCTACTATGGAAGTCAATGGGGACCAACAACTGTTCGGTTCTTCAAAATATATTTTGTGTTCAACTAGAAAGAAACTCGTACAGGTTTGGAACGACATGAGGGTGAGTAAATGACAACATTTTCATTTTTGGGTGAACTATTCCTTTAATTAGGGGGCTTTTACAAGGCGGAGATCTGCAACGTCACTTACATCTGATGAATAGGCCCTAAACCATGTCAGCACAATTAAGCAAGAGGATAAAGTTATTATTAAATAACATTGAACAACAAAATCCCACAAATCATAAAGCTCCAAAGGAAAGGCAAGGCTAGTAAAACTTGCAACAGTTATGCATAAATGTAATACTTCAACAGATTTTTACAAGAACAACTATTTAACCCAGAGAGCTCATGTTGTTACATCTCAACAATACATAAGTGTCAACAACAGTAGCAGAAAATATTGATACTTATAAAAACCAGCATTTAAGTAGGAATGAAAAACAATTACATAATATATTTGACAACTTGCATTTAGCAACTTTTGTTAACACGCTGACATGAATATTACATTGTATTAATGAAGAGACATCGATCCAAACGACGCTCTGAATTGTCATCCACAGGACTGTACAGTACAACTCCCACCGTTACATTTAGTCCAAGTTCTTGATCTGTAGCTTAGTATCAAAACAATGCCCTTAAAAATGGAGAAAGGGGACATCAAACCAATGTTACAATTTGCCTAGTAATTTATATAGTAGATTATTTTTATGTTTCTTGTAAGGAAAGTAAATGTATTACTGACACCAACTCTAGCTGTAACTAAGCAGATGCCTTAGATAAACTAAGGGCATATGAATTGAATGAACTATCCTGAATTGAGCAAGAGTGTAAGATCAAGATACACATTAGCATGCTAAATACATGCTATTGAAAGACTGGCATGCATACACAAAAACCTGTACATTCAAATATATAAAAATGTTAAAATGAAAATATGAGTCTATTAAGTAGGCTCAGGCTGGCTCTAATCATATGAAAAGCCCATATAAATATATGCACAAGAGTATAACTCTTGTTAACATTAACACAGATCATCCGCTTGAAAAAAAACATCACAAGTGTATTGTTAAATTAATTTCAAGATGGAGCTTAATATCAGGTGTTTAAAGAGTTCACTTACGGTCTTAAAATCTCCACAGAAAATCCCAGAGCATTCAGATGAATCTCCACCCACTCATTGCAGTCATTCCCATGTGAACACTGCTCTCCTGTTTTGCATCTGTAGCTTTATAACAAAACAAACACGCAGAGATATCCTGATATCGGTTTTATTGGAGCATCTTAAAGGGTTAGTTCACCCAAAAATGAAAATTAGCCCATAATTTACTCACCCTCAAGGCATCCTAGGTGTATATGACTTTCTTCTTTCAGATGAATCCAGTCGGGAGTTATATAAAAAAAATGTATTTGATCTTTCAAGCTGTTTAATGCCAGTCAGCGGGTGTTGCAGTGCTTCAGTCCAAAAGAAGTGAAATAAAGCGCATCCATTCAAAATAAAAAAGTGCCTCACACGGCTCCGGGGGGTGAACAAAGGCCTCCTGTAGCGAATCGATGCGTTTTTGTAAGAAAAATAACCATATTTAAGATGTAATAATCAATTTAATCTAGCTTGTGCTCACTGTTGTACATGGAAGCAGGGGCTGGTTGCACCAGCTGTACGTAATTTACAACTTAGTGCCCATTTACGTCAAAAATAGGCTAAGTTACAACTTACACACTACTAAATATTTTTCCGTTGCACCATTACATGTAGTTGAAGTGTAACACTACATATAAACTAAATATTTATGGAAGCGTCTGGTCAGGAGTAACAGTTGGAATAAAATAGCAGACTGAGTGAACTGCATCAATATGCTCTTCTTTTACCAACCTTCAATCCTTTAGACATACATGATGCTGACATTTCCACTCACGTACATATTAAGAGAGAGAACAATGTGAATAAATATACTTTGTTTCTTTTTTAGCGTGTCTTCCACACCCCATCTACAGCGCGCCTCTGTGCGCTTCGTTCTGTGTTGTGCATGTCAGATTAAATAAATAAATGGCATTTCTTATGTTTTTTTTCTTTCAGTACTTATTGATCCTTATTTATCCTTATTATTTATTATTATTACAGTTTCAGAATGATATTTACATATATAAATAGCTTACATAGAGACTAATGTTATTAATGTATAGTTTTTAATGGAAACTTGTTTATATTTTTACCGTTAGTATATGTGAGGCAAAAGAAGTTAGAATGAAGGATAAATTAAAATTCATAGCATTTAAACAAGTTCTGCTCTCGTATTTGAAGGTTTCTATTGGATGATTTAGGGTAAACGTCATATTATGCGACTACGCATTACTTTACGGAGAGTTTACGAACCACTTGCTACATCCTGCCTTACGAACAACTGGTGCAACCAAATATATTTAGTTACAAACTAGCTAGTAGTAACTAAGCCTCTAGTGTGGACTTAACGTTCTAATTTAAGTAAGAACTTACGAATGGCTGGTGCAACCCTACCCAGCTCCGGGCACATGACGTAAGACGTTGGCGTTGCGCATATGCTGCTCAGAAGTGACGAACGCGGAAGCGCAGGGGAGAGGTCAAAACAAAACAACGGTCTTTGTTAGAATTAGAAGTACAAAACGAGGATTTGTAAAGAAGAATGTCGGAGGCTTTCAATATAAGCCAAGAGGAGACTGGTTTTACTTTGCTCCTGTTAACAAACGTTGGTTTTCACGAGACTTACTGGCGCATGCACAACCTCATACGTCATCCACCCAGAGCTGCTTCCGTGTACAACTGTTGGCACAAGCTAGATTAAAGTGATTATTACATTCTGAATATGGATATTTTTCATACAAAAACGCATCGATTCGCTACAGGAGGCATTTATTCACCCCCCAAAGCTGTGTGAGGCACTTTTTTATTATGGATGGATGCTCTTTATTTCACTTCTTTTGGACTGATGAACTGCAACACCTGCTGACTTCCATTAAACAGCTTGAAAGATCAAAGACAATTTTTAATATAACTCCGACTGGATTCGTCTGAAAGGAAGAAAGACATATATGCCTAGGATGGCTTGAGGGTGAGTAAATAATGGGCTAATTTTCATTTTTGGGTGAACTATCCCTTTAAAGAACACAATAAGGTGCTGAAGACCTACAGTCTATATGAACTTAAAACATGTGTCTTATGACAGTTATTTAATATCTTCTGCTTTAGTACGTCATTAAGAAATATAAGTAAATGTATAAACAATTATTAAGTAATATTATATCATGAGTTTCTAAATTAGAAACGAACCAATTCTTCCAAACTAGAAACAAAGATGTAAAATCCAAAACTATGAGCTATTTATAAAGCAGTACAAACCCGTGAAATGTCAGTGCGCAGTCTGGCCTTATGTGTGACTTCTGCAAAACCCTGATTCCCTCCTCCAGTATCCAGCCACAGTTTATCCTACAGTATGCAAAATATGCACACAACCACACAGTCAACGTATGTATGTATTTATTGTTTACACAGTATTATCATTTACAGTGTATTCTTTGTCATGTCTTGTGCTACAGGCCTGGTGAAATGTCATTTTGTTGTACAAAAAAAAACTAACTATACTAAAACTGCTAACACATGTTCTGGATGAGGACCCATATGCTTCTTTCCAATTTGTTTAGGAAAGGTTATTTTTCCCTCTTTGTTACCTTAGATAATTTGTCTAAGATACTTTAAGTTATCGCAGGCTATCTTCTTATAGCTAAAGCACATAAAAATGTACAAATCTCCATTTTAATCTTTTATATACTTATTTTACATATTGTGGTGCACAACCTTGTAGGTGAGTGACTGGGGTGTATAAACTCATTGTCAAAAGACAAAGTATAAATTTAGGCAAAAACAGTTCATTAAGGGCAAAAGGCACGGTTGATTTCATGATGAGATCCTCTCTTACCTGAGCTCAGTTAGGCTGGGGCAGTTCTTGATGAAGGAGATGATCTGAATAGCCCAACTCTCAGTCACACTGTTCACTGACACACACAGTTCCATCTTCTTCAATCCAGACAAACAAGAGATGTAAAACATGAGCACATCTTTGTTCTCAGTTTGAAGTGCTCGGAAGAGGTTTGGCCAGTCAATGTTAATTAGATTAGATTGTAGAAAAGTAAGACTGAATGATGGCAAACAATTATTTGGTCCTATATAGATCCTAAAAACAAATGAAGGACAGAGTTAGTACCAAATTAGTGAATGCTTAAATTTTTGTTATTATTATTATTTACTTTATAATGTAATCGTTTGGAGGTCTATTTTGTATTATCTGTTATTTGCATCATTAAAAGTGTTTAATAAAATCCAAGGTACAGCAAAAAGTAAAATGCGGTGCTGTCAAGTATGTTAACCACAGTGCAATTATATATATTTTATATAACATAAAAGAGGTTCATATTTACAGTCCATATATTTATTTAGGATAAATCATCTGTAAGTTACAAATCTATATCTAATATAGCTGAAGGTTTATTCCCTATAAGACAATTTTAGATGGGCCAGTATATCAGTGAAAAAAATCATAATTAACCAAGCAGTTTGATGGGTGGTTAATAAAAAATGTTAAGCATGGGCACAAGAAATGTTTTGTTTAGTTTTTTTACCTGGACAGTTCTTCACAGATTGTCATATCAAGTTTATTGATAGAACAAGTGTTGCTATCTGCATGAACTGAATCAATCTGAACCCTGCAAATCAAGGAATAGACAGAAAAGGTATAAAACTAAAAAAATTAAAGGGCATTTTGCATTTGAACCTTTTGCTTTGAGTCTGGTATTATTAAAGACTTTACCTACGTGTCTGTCCTCTCATGACAGCATGAATCAGATCCACAAGCTCAGAGTCTTCTGGAGATTCTGGTGTCAACCTTCAAAATCAAAACAAAGATAACAAATTTAGGAAGATAATACTAATGGCATAATTATAAACAGTAAATATTATGGATAGCTTTAAAATAAGACAATACTTTAAATAAGAAAACATCTTACATTCTGGTCCTTTTCTACAGTGAAGACAGATATATATATATATATATATATACACACACACACACAATGCATTTTTTTGGGTGTTTCTTGTCACTCTAAATTTTTGTTGTACCTTGTGCAATTACAATAAATAAAGTATCTCACTCTTACTAAATGTGTGTGAACTCCTTTGACAAACCCAAAATATCTGAATAACTGATTAAGCCCCACAATAAAATTACAAATTTTTCTAGTAAAGCTATGAACATATTACATCCCAAAAGAAATGTAAAAGTCTGTAGAGATGTTTGAGTAGTATGTTACAAATGCTGTTTCATGGTGACTTTATTTATTTATTGATGTTTTAATGCATATATCAGCAACAATGGCTATATTCATGGCAACATTAACATTATCTATTCAATACATCATTTACAATAATATAACATTTTCTTAAGAAGCAATCACTATACAAAAACACACTAGTAACAACGATAGTAATGATAAAAATCATATAAATCTTTCAATTTAATCAATGATAAAAAAAGTCTAAAATTCTTCCAGGAGAGAGAGAGAGACACTTTATAAATGTCTTTCAGTATATTTTCTGAGTTGTCTAATACCATTTAAAATTGGACATTCTATTAAATTGTGTTTTACACTCAAATAATTCTTACACAAATCGGTTTTTCATGGTGACTTTACACAAATGTATGTTATATAATACGTCAACTAAATGGAGTCAGCTAAACAGAGTCAAATAAAAATTAAATAAAACATGTCCTTGCAGTGTTTTGTTCTGATACAAGGTAAACATAGCAAAAGTTGTCATCCAACTGCTTACTGTATATGTTCACTGAGGGTTTGTTTTGGAGTACTCACCTTAAACTCTCAAACTTGTGGAGTACAGGAAGAATCATAGAGAGTTTTTCAGATGTTAATTGGCAGCAATGGAGAGTCAGTTCTTTCATGCACTGACAGCACTGACAACAGTACAGCAGGGCCCAGCAGTCTGTTCTTCTTAGAGGATCATACATGACATAAATGTCTGCTTTTCCATTTAAAACTTCTTTTACAAAGCTTTCTTCATGGAGCTCATAGAGACAGTGAAGAGTGAGGAGAGAATCATACGGTTTAAAAAGCGATTCTTTCAAATGGTTCTGTGTGTTTGGATGAACAAGCACACCATGCTTTCTCTTAAGTGTGCCTGTAACATCCTCATTCAAAAGGCCAAAAAGAAACGGCATTACAGCTGCAAAACGTGATTTATGATAATAAGAACGTAGTTTTGTGAGTTTCCCCTTGAACGTCTTGCTGTCGAGTGAGATGTAATACAGAGCAGTGAAGAACTCTTGAAAACTGAGATGCATGAAACTGAACATCGTCTCCTGGCTGATTCTTCTCTTAAAAAGGAACTTGCACAGGAATGGATTGCCAGCAGGGTCTGAAATTGTTTCATAAACAGTTTTCTCATCAAACAAGACTTGTTGTTCCAGCATCCCTCTCTCTGCCAGCTGACCCAGACTCCTCAGCAGGCTCGGGACAGACTGACTCAAACCCTGGCAGTGATAATCCAGTAGAGTGGACACAAAGTCAACGTAGATAGAGGTGGTGGTTTCCAGTCCACTCATCATATCTGCACCATCACTGAACCTCTCTCGCATAACCGTGCAGATGATCCAGCAGATGACAGGGATGGAGCAAGCAGTGATGAGAGTTTCATTTGCTTTAACACATTCATAGGCTTTCTTGAAGAGCTCCTCATTCTGGAAGAACTTCTGAAAGTACTCCTCCACCCCCATCTCAGAGAATCCCATAATCTCTGTGAAACGCTGAGGTCCCTTGAGCAGTTTACCCAATGTGTCTGTAGCTGTAGATCTGGTGGTGACCAGCAGGAAGGACTCTGGCAGGATTCGACCCCTCAGCAGGGCACAAAGAGTGACTTCAGGTGGAGCTTTTTGAAGCACATCAGTGTTTGGTGACATGTGATAAATGTCCTGTGTGAGTCTCAGCTCATCAAATCCATCAATGATGAACAGCACCTTCTCTGTTGAATGCTGTATTGTCTGTGAGATCTGATCTGATGTTAAACTGCAGCTGTTGCTTAAGACCTCTACCAAACTCTTTTTGCCAGAAATGCAGTTTATTTCTTTACACTTTAAGTGGAACACAATACCAAACTGTTCTTTGTAGAGGTCACCAGATGCCCAGTCCAGCATGATCTTCTGCACAGTGAAAGATTTCCCATTCCCTGAATTTCCTTGCAATATAACGGCATTAGAACTGATCTCATGGCCATCTGGGTTGAACAGAGAGTTCAGATGGACAGATTCATGACTGTTCCTGGAGTTGAGGACCTGCTGGAAGCTCTCTCCACTGGAGCAGAGCTCTTCTTCTCTCTCTTTTTGATCTCGATGTTTCTGAAGGATCAGAGGTTGTGTGTAGCGCTCAGACAGCAGCACTTGTTCACCAGGCAGTGAGTTATACTCTGTCACATACTGATACTCACTGCAGATCTGCTTTTTATATTTGAGTATCACTGATCTCATTGCTGCAGAAATAAAATTGTCAATATTAAAATTGAGAACAACTTCTGACTTTTAATACAATAAAAAAAATTCAGAGCAGACTATATAAATAGCTGCTAAATTAAAAGGTGGAATGTACAACATTTCAAAAATTACTATTAAATTCATCAGTCACCTGATGTAGGTGTTTTTTCAGAGTATGTGCGATCGCCAGTGAAACCTGCAGAACATTTGACACGTTTACCGTACAGATTTTCAGTAGCTAAATCAATTACAAATATGAAACTATACAACATTAGTACAACTGTATTAGCAGACATCTGATATACTTTAAAACAGTTTACATATTTCAGCACTTGTGTTTAGCACATGAAAATAGTGAATACATATTATCAGAAAACGTATAGTGAATATTGTCAGCTTCTGTCTACATTAAAAAATTTAAAAATAAACTTACCAGGTGCATTATGTATGATGTGGACATTGCCTGCTATTGTGTTATTAGTGAATATCGGTTCTGTAACATTGCTTCCACTCCGAGCTGCAGTGTTGACATTTAGCCCAGCATGAGCTCTGGAAATGTTCTGGTTAGTGCGAAACTCTAGGTGACAAAGGAAAAAAGTAGATACTATAATGTGATCTAAAATGTAACATTACCGTTACAGTAATTAATAAATAATTTTATAATTAATGCACAGCTGAAGAGCAGATTTGGCTTAACTTTTTGCTTAAATGTAAGTTATGCCAAATCTTTCTGTAGACAAAGGTTGTTTTTCTTGTACTTTTAATCCACAGAATAAAAATAAACTTGAAAGATTAAAATAAATTCTCTAGTCTTGACTAAAATCATGTTACCCAAAACCATGAGAGAAAATGTTTAGAAAAAGTTACACGTACTGCCAAAGAAGTCCATTTCAGTTAATTTTCTGCAAGAATACAAATACACACATTAAATACGATACGTAAAAAAAAAAAATCATATACAATCATATGAAGTGAAGTGACATGTGGCCAAGTATGGTGACCCATACTCAGAATTTGTGCTCTGCATTTAACCCAAGTGCACACACACACACACACACACAGTAGTGAACACACACCCAGAGCAGTTGGGGGTTCGGTGCCTTGCTCAAGGGTCTCACCATGGTACTGAGGGTGGAAGAGAGCGCTGTACATTCACTACCCCCACCTACAATTCCTGCCGGACCTGAGACTCAAACCCACAACCTTCGGGTTACAAGTCCGAGACTCTAACCATTAGGCCACGACTGTGTAATTCAACTTAAATGAAAATATATAGGCCTAGCCTTTGACAGGTTAGACGTCACACCAAATTGTAGAGGATGAAAATTAAGCTATGAGCGATCTTTACAATGGCACGCATGGCACGCACTGTATAAAGGTCCAAGATCATGTAATTTAAATGAAAAGACGTTTCGTGAGCTGGCATGTTGTTTAAACAACAGTAGATGACATCTTCAAGCCCTCACAGCCTCGTTTTCATTCCTGTTAGGGATGGGAAATACCACTTATTTTGTTTTCGATAAGATATGCTACCGATACTTTTAAAGGCCAGTATTATTGATGTCGATACAGATATTATACTTCTAAACTGAACTTTTAAATAGAAATTTTAAACCATTAGGCCTCGACTTCAAAGGGTAAGTCATGGCCTAATGGTTAGAGAGTCGGACTTTTAACCCAAAGGTTGCGGGTTAAGAGTCTCCTGCAGGCATTGTCGGTGGAGGGAGTGAATGTACAGCGCTCTCTCCCACCTTCAATACCACGACTGAGGTGCCCTTGAGCAAGGCACTGAACCCCCAACTGCTCCCTGGGTGCCGCAGCATAAATGGCTGCCCACTGCTCTGGGTGTGTGTTCACGGTGTGTGTGTGCGCACTTTGGATGGGATAAATGCAGAGCACTAATTCAGAGTATGGGTCGCCACGTCACATCACTTTCACTAAATTATGAAATGTATTAAATTATTACAAGTAAAATGGGTAATGATACTCACTTAACTTTATATTTGAAATGCATTTTAACATTCAACACGCTTTAATGGTTAAAGTATTGTAGTGTTTCGCTACTAATGAACCAGGCGTTCTCAGTCGCTCTATAACTTTATTAAAGCACTGAAGGAGGTTTACTGTTATGGCGTGGATGAATGGCTACACATAGATGTGTGCACACACTGTCAGAGCTGTGCGAGATCACTACCATACTGCGGGTGGGTAGGGGTGTTAATTTTTTCCCCCATAGGTTTTTAACATTCTAAAAGCTCTTTATTCCAAAGATACTACAAGCTAGTAGGTGTAATGTATTGGAAGTTGCATCAGAAGTATTGCATGTATTACGTACAACAATAAAACAGTGCATTGACATAAAAAAGGAAATTTACTTTTGGTACTTAAGTACGTTTAAAAGCAAGTACTTCTGTACTTTTACTTAAGTAACAATCTGTCTTTACAACTTTTACTTGTAATGGAGTAACATTTGACCAGCAGTATCTGTACTTTCACTCAAGTAATGGAGTTGTGTACTTTGTCCGCCTCTGGCTTTTACTCTCCCAACTAACTCTGAACTCACCGGACTATCCCCGCCCCTTAAAGTGAACAAAGACTAAAAGCTGCCAGCGGCATGTCTATTTTACATTACAATCCTATGGAGTAAACCATGTTCTCAAAAAAGTCCTCCTGAGCGCTTTTTTAAACACCACCGCCGGTGTCTTTTTCTGCAGCTCACAGCGTCTTTTCAAGTTGAAAAAAGTTCAACTTTTCTGAAGAAAAAAAACACCCTACGTCAAGCCATAACAACAAGAACAACAGGGAAAATGGAGAAGGTGCGGCTAGATAGACTTATCATAGTAGTTTCGGTTGTATGTTGTATGATATTTGTTTTCTCTTAATATGCCGCGAACCGTGCATCATCCAACCGTATAACACACATTCTCCTCCCCGTTAAAGGGATAGTTCACCCCAAAATTTAAATTTGATGTTTATCTGCTTACCCCCAGGGCATCCAAGACGTAGGTGACTTTTGGCGCTTTTCCAGTGCATGGTACGGCTGGGTACGGTTCTCTTTTTGGGGGTTTTCCACTGGGTACAGTACCTGGTACCTGGCACTTTTTTTAGTACCACCTCGGTTGGGGTTCCAAGCAAATCGTACCGTTACCAAACCGTGACGTGTAAACTCTGCTGATCACGGATTGGCCGGAGAGAATCGTCACTACCTGCATCACTGAACTTGCGACACAAACACAAAAGAACCGCTAGATTTAAATCAGCACAGCCAGCGAAGGATCGAACGCAACTCTTTTGAACAGCACACCTTTTTTAACAACCAAAAAGTGTGCTCGTGACGACACATTGATGTCCTAAGACACGAAACGATCGGTCTGTGCCAGGAAACGAACAGAATTGATATAATTTGGAGTAGTTTACGCAAGCGCCGGAAGTGATCTCTCGCACGTATACCTCACTCATTGGTTGCACATTCATTGTAGGTATGACGGCTAATCAAAATGGTACTTACCTGCACTTATCCGGATTGTTCAAACTGACTTAAAACTAAAAGATTACGTTCTCTCACGCGAACTCATTCGGGAGTGGTGACTTTCCACGTATTCCCAACTTCTGAGCCTGCTCTTTGGGGGTAAGCAGATAAACATCAAATTTTCATTTTGGGGTGAACTATCCCTTTAACTTCAAAAGCCAACGCAAGACTTCCTCTTTCTCGACATTTCTGCACCACACAGCACTGGGCTAAGGTTGCATGTTGTTATTGCAAGAAAAGACGCCCTCGGCTGATATTTGTAACCAAAACGCTGCCAGCTTTTTTTTTTCTTGTCAAAAAAAAGACGCCAAGTGTGAACACGCCCTTACTATCGATATTTTTATTTGAGTATCCATACTTCAGGATCGATATGCCCATACCTATTTCATGTCAAAACTTAAATATTTACCAGCAGAATTAATTTGAGTTAGAATACATTTTGCGATGTTAACATTTTCACGGGTGTGCGTGTGTTTTTACCTGTGATTTTGTTCATTTAACAAGACACTGAATGCATACAATAGGCACCAAACTGGACGAGTAACTATTTTCCTGCTGCTCATCTGAACACACGGAAATGCAGCAAGACAGAGAGCGTTCGCTCACTAGCTGCTGACACGGCATTTAAACAGGCCTGCGTTTGAGCAATTACTTCTTCTTCTTCTTCTTCTTGGTTTTTAACGGCGGCTAGCAACCAGCGTAATTATGTGCATTACCGCCACCTTCTGCTCCGGAGTGTGGAACAGAGAGTTACATTCTACTTATTAACCCCGTCCTTTTAAGAAAATGAAAGAAAGCTTTACTATTTATTTCACTTGCCCATTTTATTAAAGATTTAAAATGTACCACCTGAATTCCATTCTTCTTGATTTCAACTATCATATTACTTCTTTCTTCCTCATATTTCTTACATTCAAGAATTGCATGGGTTACTGTTTCTTCTACTTTGCATTGTTCACATAGTATTTTGAGTGTACTATTAAGATTGGAATGTCCCAACAATATTCTATTATAGACAACCTCTTCTTTCCTTGTTTTACCAATATGTCTTATTTTTTGACTTACTTTGTTAATTAAATTGTAGGAAAATCTACCGTTTTCGTTGTTGTCCCACTTTATTTGCCATTCTGCAATAACCTTTTTCCAGATTAAAACCTTAATTTCAGACTTGCTTAGAGGAACTTGTAATTCTATTTCTTCTCTCTGCAAAGCTTGTTTTGCTAACTTATCTACGTCCTCATTTCCCTTTACACCTACGTGTGATGGAACCCAAATAAAACTGATTAAAATATCATTCTGAACCAATCTTGAAGACATCTGTAAAATACTAAAAAGAATATCTTGATGACTGGATTTAAAAGACCTTAGACTTTTTAAAACTGAGAGTGAATCAGAACAAATTAAAACCTTTCCAGGTTTATAATCCTCTACCCACTGGAAGGACAAGAGTATTGCTATCATTTCAACAGTATATACAGCCAAATGATTGGATGATCGCTTTATACTAGTCAGGAACTAAAAAAGCAGCTCCAGTTGTCTCTCGCTCTGGATCTTTTGAGCCAACTGTAAATATTTGTAAGTATTGAGGATATTGTGTTCTAAAATGTACAGGGAATGCTGAAGACATGTCTACTTCTCTTACATGTCTGCTTTTTTAATTTCCAACAAATGTAAATCTATACTGGGGGTTATATAACTCCATGGTTCATTTTCAGGAATCACAACTGTTGGGCTCATCTTCAACTTATTTACCTTCATTTATGTATGTACAAGGGTAAAATAGGGACAAACCCAGCAATTGGGTTGTTTTGTCCCAGCGGTTGGGTTACTACCCAGAATGTTTGGTAAAACATTTAACCCAACTGCTGGGTCAAAACAGCCCAATTGCTGGGTTTGTCCCTATTTTACCCAGCACTGGGTTGTATTTAACCCAGCATTTTTTAGAGTGTGGGCTTGTATTTTATCCAGTTTTTCCAACAGGGTTTTTGAAGCCGAACCATATATCACACTGCCATAATCAAACACAGATCTGATCAGTGCCACATAAATAGTTTTTAATGACGAAAAACTTGCCCCCCATGCCACTCATGATGTTTAATAACTTCTGACATTTTTCAATAACTTAGTTTATGATACACCCAAGTTTTGTATCAAAATAAATACCTACAAATTTTAAAACACTAACTCTCTCTAAGGACCTCTCGTACATCTTCAAGTTTATTTCTGGTATAATCCTTTTCCTAGAGAAAATTATAGTCTTAGTCTTTTCTACTGAAAATTTAAATCCCCAATCACCTGCCCATTCTTCTACCTGTCTAATAGCTTCTTGCATCCTTCCATTAATATACAAAATATTCCTTCCCCTTTTCCACAGAGCTCCATCATCAGCGAAAAGAGATCGACCTACATCTTGCTGTACTTGATTAAAAACATCATTAATCATTATGGAAAAAAATAATGGACTTATAACACTCCCTTGTGGAGTTCCATTTTCTATCTCACATCTGTTTGACAATTCATTTCCAGTTCTCACCTGTATACTTCTGTATGCCATAAAATCTTTAATCCAATTGTAAATTCTTCCATATATTCATCATTTTCAGTTTTATCAAAAGTCCCTCCCTCCACATCATATCATATGCTTTCTCAACATCGAAAAATACTGCAATTACTGATTCTTTATTTACCTGAGCTTTTCTCATTTCATTTTCCAAACATACAACAGGGTCCATTGTTCCTCTTCCTTTTCTAAAACCACTTTGATATTTAGTTAATATTCTTCTCTTTTCCAATAAATATGTCAAACGGTCTGTAACCATCCTTTCCATTAATTTACATATATTCGAAGTAAGAGCTATTGGCCTATAATTAGATGGTTTAGAAGGATCTTTGCCAGGCTTTCTTATTGGAATTATTATAGCTTCTTTCCAAGCATTTGGTAATCTTCCTTCCTCCCATACTCTATTATAAAAATAAAAAAATGTTCCCATAGCCCCATCTTTAAGATGTTTCAACATTATATTTGTGATCTGATCTTTTCCTGGAGACGACAGTGTATTATTTAAATTACTAATTGCTCTTTTCAGTTCATCTAGAGTAAACAGGAGGTTAACTGACTGACCTTCTATTCCCCCATTTCTTTCTAGATCTTGTCTCTTTGTTATTTCCCTCCTCCTCCTTCCTTCTTCACTCAAGTTCCCTGACCCATGGATCTGTACAAATGTTTTTACCAACATTTCTGCTTTGTCCTTGTCTGTTACCGCAATTTCCCTTTCTGCTTCTAAAACTGGATATACCCACTCTATTTTATTGCCTCCCATTCTTTTGATCATACTCCACACATCACCCACTGGCGTTGTTCTCCCAATCTCACTACAAAAGCTTTGCCAGCTATCTCTTTTAGCTTGCCTTATAGTTCTTCTTACCACTGCTTGAGCTTTCTTGTATAATATTAAATGATTATAATTATGCGTTCTCTTAAGAAGTTTAAAAGCCTTATTTCTAGCTCTCACAACTTTACCACACTCATCTGTCCACCATAGAACCGCTTTCCTGGTCATTTTTCCTTTTTGAGCAATTGCAGCACAGAACAATTCTTATCAGAGGACAGAAAAACATGTTTGATTTATTTCACAATAAACAAAAAAATTGTAGCCTATAGTTTGTGCAATTAATTTATTTGAATTAAACGTTAAAGTTCATATTGATCATGTTCTATGCTGTAACTAATGTTTATTATAAATCATACACTGTCAGAATAAAAAGGTTGTATTTTATGGGTGCAAATGGCAGTCCCTTATTAAATTAAACCTTGGTTTTTCTATACAGTGACCTTAATATTTGTAGATTTCCATGGTTACCACTACAGTAAACATATTTAACCATGTGTAAACAAAAATATAATCTAATAAAATGCTATCTTTGATAACTGTGATCATTTTGGTCACTATAATTTTATAAATTATAGTGAAACTGGAAGTGTCGATATTGGTAAATTAACCTCAATTCTTTTTGTGATTCCAGAAGTTTCAAAAATTGTTCTTCAATAAAAAGTAGCTAAAAAAAAATCTACTGGGGGTATTCTTGGGAAAAAGGATTTTTCTCAGAAGCAAATCATACAGGTTTGAAACAAAGCTGTGCAAATTACATTTTTCACTTTTGGGTGAGGTGTTCCTTGAAGTCGTATCCTACCTTCCTCTAATTCTTGATTGATGCAAATAAACATACAGAGACAGAGACTTTATGTTTTACTAGTTTTTAAAGTTTCCTTATTGTGAAAACACATACATTACAGATTTTAATATAGCTCTGGTAGACACCAACAGTGTAAAATAACGTGTTTAACTGTGATCATTTGTGCAATAATGAGAACATGCTATTACACCTGCATATAGTAACTTATCTGCTGAATTACTTGCACTATATTTTGAATGCATTTCCAGAGGAGAACTGCCCCCTGGTGTAGCCTGGTTTCTCCCAAGGTTTTTCTTCTATATTATCCAACTTCATATAGAGTTTTTCATTCCTTGCCACAATTGCCTTTGACTTGCACACTTGGGGACTAAAGCTTTTGTATTATGTACTTTATATTATGCCTGTTTTGTTAAACTGACCAGGGTGAAGTGACCAAAATCTTAAACCTTGTCATTTATACAGGCAGTGATATACACCAAATTGTAATAAATTGTACAATCCTTTACAGTTTCATAATCCTCTATATCACACCATAAATGAATAACCCCAACTTACAACTACTATATCCAGTTTTTTTTTCTGATACATACAATATTCAAACTGCCATGATATATGCTATGGCAAATCTTAATTTCTTGATTATTTATATTGTATTCACAAATAAACTATACTATCACTCAGCTCTTAACTGTTAAATGTTAAGCATTTAAGCATCAATATCATAAAACTATAGTATAGATTTTAATGCCATGTAAGCGTCTCAGGCTTCATCTTCATGGCAAAAACTCTTACAGTCAAAAAAACAAGGGATACTTAAATACAATACTAAAACTCTGTAAAGGTGATTTGAAACAATTGCGATTACAATTCAACACCGACTGTAAATGCACTTTAGATTGATTTGGTTGCTGTCTTCATTCGAATCCTCAGCTCTAGGTAAAGATGCTGCTTTTGCAGTTTTCTACCATTTATCAAGCTGTACCATTAGTCCCAAAACAAGGGCCTTAGAAATGGAGAGACAAGATAAAACACATGATAAATATGTCTATATACAAAGTCAACCATTATATATCTACACTATAATCATATGCTATACAGCACAGAACAATTCTTATCAGAGGACAGAAAAACATGTTTGATTTATTTCACAATAAACAAAAAAATTGTAGCCTATAGTTTGTGCAATTAATTTATTTGAATTAAACGTTAAAGTTCATATTGATCATGTTCTATGCTGTAACTAATGTTTATTATAAATCATACACTGTCAGAATAAAAAGGTTGTATTTTATGGGTGCAAATGGCAGTCCCTTATTAAATTAAACCTTGGTTTTTCTATACAGTGACCTTAATATTTGTAGATTTCCATGGTTACCACTACAGTAAACATATTTAACCATGTGTAAACAAAAATATAATCTAATAAGATGCTATCTTTGATAACTGTGATCATTTTGGTCACTATAATTTTATAAATTATAGTGAAACTAGAAGTGTCGATATTGGTAAATTAACCTCAATTCTTTTTGTGATTCCAGAAGTTTCAAAAATTGTTCTTCAATAAAAAGTAGCTCAAAAAAATCTACTGGGGGGGGGTATTCTTGGGAAAAAGGATTTTTCTCAGAAGCAAATCATACAGGTTTGAAACAAAGGTGTGCAAATTACATTTTTCACTTTTGGGTGAGGTGTTCCTTGAAGTCGTATCCTACCTTTCACATACATACAGAGACAGAGACTTTGTTTTACTAGTTTTTTAAGTTTCCTTATTGTGAAAACACATACATTACAGATTTTAATATAGCTCTGGTAGACACCAACAGTGTAAAATAAAGTGTTTAACTGTGATCATTTGTGCAATAATGAGAACATGCTATTACACCTGCATATAGTAACTTATCTGCTGAATTACTTACACTATATTTTGAATGCATTTCCAGAGGAGAACTGCCACCTGGTGTAGCCTGGTTTCTCCCAAGGTTTTTCTTCTATATTATCCAACTTCATATGGAGTTTTTCATTCTTTGCCACAATTGCCTTTGACTTGCACACTTGGGGACTAAAGCTTTTGTATTATGTACTTTATATTATGCCCGTTTTGTTAAACTGACCAGGGTGAAGTGACCAAAATCTTAAACCTTGTCATTTATACAGGCAGTGATATACACCAAATTGTAATAAATTGTACAATCCCTTACAGTTTCATAATCCTCTATATCACACCATAAATGAATAACCCCAACTTACAACTACTATATCCAGTTTTTTTTCTGATACATACAATATTCAAACTGTTATGATATATGCTATGGCAAATCTTAATTTCTTGATTATTTATATTGTATTCACAAATAAACTATACTATCACTCAGCTCTTAACTGTTAAATGTTAAGCATTTAAGCATCAATATCATAAAACTATAGTATAGATTTTAATGCCATGTAAGCGTCTCAGGCTTCATCTTCATGGCAAAAACTCTTACAGTCAAAAAAACAAGGGATACTTAAATACAATACTAAAACTCTGTAAAGGTGATTTGAAACAATTGCGATTACAATTCAACACCGACTGTTAATGCACTTTACATTGATTTGGTTGCTGTCTTCATTCCAATCCTCAGCTCTAGGTAAAGATGCTGCTTTTGCAGTTTTCTACCATTTATCAAGTTGTACCATTAGTCCCAAAACAAGGGCCTTAGAAATGGAGAGACAAGATAAAACACATGATAAATATGTCTATATACAAAGTCAACCATTATATATCTACACTATAATCATATGCTATAGCTCTTAAAACATGTACATTTCATATTTAATGCTAAAAAAAAGTCATAAAAAGTTAATCTTTTGTGTTGATGATGGCTGCATAGTGCCATATTACATTGTCATTGGTGCATTTGTGGTAGTCTTAACTTACGTTCGCTCATTCTTCATAGAAAAGCCCTGGGATTTCAGATGAACCGTCACTTTCTGGTTGCATCTCCGATGCCAGTCATTAGGGTCTGTGCATTTTTGAGACTGTTTATTGCATATAAACCTTTGAAAAAAAATTAACTTAAATGATTTTAGCAAATGGCTGCAATATAACAAAGAGTGAAAAATTTAAGGGGGTCTGAATACTTTCCGTACCCACTGTATATATATAATTAAGTATAATGATCATTATAACAATAATTTGTGTAAAAAACAGGCCGAAAGTTAAGTTATTTACTGCTAATGATCTAAGAAATCTAGGGTGGATGTAAAAAAAAAAATACATTTATGAATAACAATTCTCAAACTTTTGGTTTGTTCCTCACAAAGAGGTTTTATGACTTCAGAAGACACAATACTTAGGACCATGTGATATTTCAGTTTTTCTTTTTTAATAAATCTGCAAAAATGTCAACAATTCTGTGTTTTTCTGTCAATATAGGGTGCTGTGTGTACATTAATGAGG
Source organism: Sinocyclocheilus grahami (assembly GCF_001515645.1). NCBI lineage: Eukaryota > Metazoa > Chordata > Actinopteri > Cypriniformes > Cyprinidae > Sinocyclocheilus > Sinocyclocheilus grahami. The sequence goes on along the minus strand of NW_015505799.1, from coordinate 175,821 downwards.
AAAAAAAATGAACTTAAATGATTTTCGCAAATGGCTGCAATATAACAAAGAGTGAAAAATTTAAGGGGGTCTGAATACTTTCCGTACCCACTGTATATATAATAAAGTATAATGATCATTATAACAATAATTTGTGTAAAAAACAGGCCCAAAGTTAAGTTATTTACTGCTAATGATCTAAGAAATCTAGGGTGGATGTAAAAAAAAATACATTTATGAATAACAATTCTCAAACTTTTGGTTTGTTCCTCACAAAGAGGTTTTATGACTTCAGAAGACACAAAATATGCCGCACAAGTCATATAGATTGACCACTTCCATGGTATTTTTTTTCTTTCATGGCGTTCTTTTTCAAATTTGACTCTAGTCTCCATGAAAATGCATGAAAAAGACAGACCAGCACATGTATTGGTGCAAAACGTATGATGATAAAACAATACAAACCCGTGAACTCCCATAATACAGGCTGGTCTTGTGTAGGACCTCTGCAACACCTTGATTACCTCCTCCAGTAAAAAGTCAGCATCTACCCTAGATGTGAATACACATTATGCAGATAAAATTATTTCGATTTTAGGGACTGATAATACCATACTTAATACTTTGCTTTCCACACATTCATTTGAACAATTCTATAACGATTAAAATGGACGAGAGCCATGTACTACCAATTGGGTTATTTCATTTGCATCTGCTTGCAAGATAAAATTACAACAGTTCTTTCGAAGTGGCTTTTAAAAAATGTTTTTGTTTACTAAACAATTTTGTCTATCTTAGGAACTCTATACCTCACTAATGAGTGACTGTGTGTGTAATCAGTGTGTAATCTCACTTTCATGCATACTGAAACTCATTGAATGAAACGTGGTAATGTTTTGTAGAGATTGTTCACTCAAAAATAACAATTCTGTCATCATTTACTCACCTACATTTTGTTCCAAACCGGTATGACTTTCTTTCTTTTGTGGACACACAAGAACATATTTTGAATAATATTGGTAAGAATATTGTTTCAGTCCCCATTGATTTCCTTTCCATACAATGGAAGTCAACGGGAACTGAAACTGTTTGTCACACCACCATCCTTTAAAATATCTTATTTCACCTTACGCGGAAGAGAGAAGTTATAGGTTGTAACAACATTTTTGGGTGAACTATCCCTTTTAATATGAGCTACACTGTTCTTCCTAAAAACTGACAAATTCATATAGAAACTCAGATTATTTTCTTACAAGACTTCTGTTATACTGGGGAGGTTCTGGATGATCTGAAGGGTCCAAAGAGCACACTTCTTTGTCAGACAGCCTATTTTCAGTTTTAACTTTTTCAGTTCAGAGAAAGAACTGAGAAAATGCATTAATGCATCTAAATTCCTTTGGTGAAGAATCTGAACATTGGCCCAGTCGATGCTGATTAGCACCGAGCGTGGCAAGGTGAGACTCAATGTTAGAAAAGATGGTGCAGCGTCTTCACAAAAAGTGCTTATGCAGATACTAAAAAGAAAAAAAAGAAAGAATTCAGCATCAGTGTTATTGTGTCTAAAAACCAACAAGAGTAATACTTTACATTAAGGTTCCCTTTGTAAAGGGTTTATAAAGGTGTTCATTAATGACTAATAACTCATTTACAAATGCATTATAAATCAGTGATAAACAGTTATAACTGCATGAATAAAAAGGGTGATTTTAACGCAATACCTGCCACATAGTGAGTGATTTTTTTTCACATGGTATAAATGCTTAATAAATATATTTATTCATACTTATTTCACTTAAAACCTGATTTATTCCCTGATGCAGCAAATAAATAGAGAATTATAGTGAGACTGAAGGGTGTTGTATTTGTGGTTCTCTCATTTAGCTAGGCTATATCTCATGACTCTCACTTTTCCTTAGGGGTGCTCCGATTGATCTGCTACCGATCGCTATCGGCCTATAATCGCTTTGGGACGTTTACCTCACATACAGCTCACGAAATCAGGCTTGTGCTGTGTGTAAGCTATTGTGCAACAATTGCCCCATTGTAAAGCAACAAAAAACTAAAATGCACTGTATTATTAAACATTTAGGTGAGATAATTATATATTTTTGAAACGATTTCCCCCCATTTTCAAAAAAGAAATTCAGGCCCTGAATGAATTTCTGTAAAAATCCTGATTGAAGCATCACTATAAATAATTCATGATTAAAAAGTAGGCTTCAAAAGGATCGGTATCAGTGATCGTATCTGCAGATACTGCTTCCTGTGATTGACGATCGGTGATTGGCTCCAGAAATCCTGATCGAAGCACCCTTACTTTTCTTGCTACGTTGCTTGAAGCTGCTCTGTATCTTACCCATGATACTCTGCAAAAGGTCATGATGGCTATCCACTGCAATGTATAAAAACTGAATGAAATTATCAAACTTTATTTCTTTAAAAAAAAACACATAAGAGGACAACCTTAACTTGATGAGATATTAATCAAGAATTTAAATTTAAATTGAATTCCAATATTAGTTACCCATGAACCTTAATATAAAGTGAACACCATTTTTCCATGAGTTATGAACGCTAGTAACCTGTGAAAGTGAACCTTAATGTAAAGTGGACACACATAAATCATTTGTTTATTAATTATTAATGCACAAACAGAAGAGAGTTTTTTGAGGTGGAATGTATTTAATTGTAGATGCACAGTAAAGACAGCTTTAAACTTGAAAAAACGAGATTAAACTTTTTTTAAAGCACATTGGAAATGTATTAAGCATGACTTCTCATGAAAAGTGTCTTATGCAAGTAAACTCAGATTAAACAATTCAGAGAAACAATCAAGTATTCCACCAAATTATAACCAAGCATCATATCTATAAACCAAAAATGTGATAAATACACGCTGAATAAAGGCACCTATGTATTTACTCTTTTGTCTAATTTAACAGTTTTGTAATTTTAAAAACAATGATGGAAAGCACTGTTACAGAATATTAAAGACACTTTTCATGAGAAGCCATGCTTAGTAAGTCTCCAATGTGCTGTTAAAGAAAAGTTTAATCTCTTTTGTTAAAAATTTTAAGTTGTGTTTACTGAAATAATTCATCGCCAATAAAAAAGTAATAATTCATCAACAATTAAAATAAAAAAAATACATTTCACCAGAAAAATACCATCTTTGTGCATTAATAATTAATAAATAAATGATTTGTGTGTCCACTTTGCATCAAGGTTCACTTTCACAGGTTATTAACATCTATAATTCCTCTATATCTCAGTACAGCTATATATAGACCACCCTACATTAAGGTTCACAGGTACCTAATAAACCACATAAATGTATAACTAATTAATATCTCATCAAGTTATGGTTGTGCTCTTATGTGTTTTAAGCAAAAAAGTTTGATAATTTCCTTTCGATAAACAAAATCAGTTTTATACATTGCTGTGGATAGGCATCACGAACATTTGCATCATGGATAAGATACAGAGCGGCTGGTAAACAACTCTTACCAGTTAGAAACTTAGTAAGAAAAGTAACATGAGTCATGACAGTCTCATAATAGTCTATTTTGTGCTGCATCATGAAATAAATCATGAATCTGGTTTTGAGTGAAATAGGTATGAATATATTTATTAAGCATTTATAAGAATATATTTTAATTAAGCATTAAGCCACTATTTGGCAGTTATTGCATTAACATCACCCTTTTTATTCATAACTGCTAATCAATGATTTATAATGTATTTGTAAACTTGTTATTAGTCATTAATGAACACCTTTTTAAATCCTTTACAAAGGGATCCTTAATGTAAAATGTTACCTAACAGTTCACTTTTCCTTTACCTGCATATTTCTTCACTGAGTGACAGGTCAAGTGAGGAGACCGAACAACTCCAACAACCTCTAGTGAAGCGGTCGGGAGAAAGACTGCAAATCAAATCATAAAAAAATTAACTTAAAGTAAAAGTACACTGAAGGATGATAGTGCATGTGTGCATAAAATACATTAAATGTATTTTGAGTCAGTGGTTTTAAAAAGACATTACCTCAGTGAGCTCAGGGTCTGTCCTCTCACAAGAGCACACATCAGTTCAACAAGAAAAGAGTCTGACAGATCTACAAGATGAAACCTTCGAAATCAAATCCAGAGCATTACTGTACAGACTAAATAATCAAGACAAACTTGCAATTACAAACAATAAAAATGTAATGACACATTTAAAAAATGTATCTGTGTACAAATTTGAATAGTTGAATTCAGTGTGGAAAGTTTACCTTCAGAGATTTTATACAGAAATAAATTAATGTCAGCCAAGTTTAAACTTTCATCAGTTTCACAGTTTTAAGATTTTTACATTAGGAATACCTGAGCAATAGATAAAAGCATGATCAATGTAGGATCTGTTTTGGATCAAAGCACTTACGTTAAATTCTTAAAATTGGGGAGTGCAGGCAGAATCATAGACAACGTTTTACATGTCAATGCGGAGTCAGTGATATACAGTTCGTTCATGCTGTGACAGCACTGAGAGCAGTACAGCAGGGCCCAGCAGTCTATTCTTCTCAGTAATCCATCACTTGGATTGATCTTATTCCAGGCTTTCATAGCTTCTTTCACAAAGTCTGCTTCATGGAGTTCATAGAGACAGTGAAGCCAAAACAGTGTTCTATCCCCAAATGGATAACCATTTCGAAGTTCTTTCAAGATCCATTCCTGCAGATGGGTCTGTGCATTTGGATGAACAACCAGACCATGTTTCTTCCTTAGTGTGCGTCTCACATCCTTATTCAACAGACCAAAAGCAAACTGCACCACAGCTGCAAAACGTGGAGGATATAAATTAGGACGATATTCGTCTGAATCCATGGATAATAGCTCTCTCACTTTCCTCTGGGACTCTTCTTCCTCCAGAAGGACATAGTAGAGAGCAGTGAAGAACTCCTGAAAGCTGCGATGCATGAAACTGAACATCGTCTCCTGGCTGATTCTTCTCTTGAAAAGGAACTTGCACAGGAATGGATTGCCAGCAGGGTCTGAAACCATTTCATTTACACTTTCCTCATCAAACAGGACTTGTTCTTCTAGCATCCCTCTCTCTGCCAGCTGACCCAGACTCCTCAGCAGGCTCGGGACAGACTGGCACAAACCCTGGCAGTGATGCTCCAGTAGAGTGGACACAAAGTCAATGTAGATGGAGGTGGTGGTTTCCAGTCCGCTTGTAACATCTGCACCAACTTCAAATCGTTCCTTGATAGTTGTGCAGATGATCCAGCAGATGACAGGGATGGAGCAGGCGGTGATGAGGGTTTCATTTGCTTTAACATACTCATAGGCTTTCTTGAAGAGTTCCTCATTCTGGAAGAACTTCTGAAAGTACTCCTCCACCCCCATCTCAGAGAATCCCATAATTTCAGTGAAACGCTGAGGTCCTTTGAGCAGTTTACCCAATGTGTCTGTAGCTGTAGATCTGGTGGTGACCAGCAGGAAGGACTCTGGCAGGATTCGACCCCTCAGCAGGGCACAAAGAGTGACTTCAGGTGGAGCTTTTTGAAGCACATCAGTGTTTGTTGGCATGTGATAAAAGTCCTGTGTGAGTCTCAGCTCATCAAATCCATCAATGATGAACAGCACCTTCTCTGTTGAATGCTGTATTGTCTGTGAGATCTGATCTGATGTTAAACTGCAACTGTTGCTTAAGATCTCTACCAAACTCTTTTTGCCAGAAATGCAGTTTATTTCTTTACACTTTAAATGGAACACAATATCAAACTGTTCTTTGTAGAGGTCATCAGATGCCCAGTCCAGCATGATCTTCTGCACAGTTAAAGTTTTCCCATTCCCTGAATTTCCTTGCAGTATAATAGCACTGGGACTGATTCTGTGGTCACCTGGGTTGAACAGAGAGTTCAAATAGGAAAATTCATGACTGTTCCTGGATCTGAGGACCTGCTGGAATCTCTCTCCACTGGAGCAGAGCTCTTCTTGTCTCTCTTGTTGATCTCTATGTGTCTGAAGGATCAGAGGTTGTGTGTAGCGCTCAGACAGCAGAACATATTCACCAGGCAGTGAGTTATACTCTGTCACATACTGGTATTCATTGCAGATCTGCTTCTTATATTTGAGAATCACTGAGCTGATTTCTGTAGAAATTATAATTGTTCAAATAGTTTTTTTTTAGAAATTCTGATTCTAATACAGTAAGACATTTTAGATCAGGCAGTAGATACCAACTAAATTATGAGGTGGAAGGAGTGCAATATTTAAAACATATTACTATACAATTTGTCAGTCACCTGGGGTTTGTGTTTTTTCAAAGTGTGTGTGATGCCCAGTAAAACCTGCAGAACATCAGATACATCTGATTAACACAATTCACATATATTTATAAACGTTTTACATCCATCCATCCATCCATCTATCTATCACATATATATGTTTACATATATATTCAAGATGCATACAATGCACCTTGTAAGAAAGTGCATATATATATATGCACTTTCTTACAAGGTGCAATACTAGGTTGTATGCACTGTAAGCATCTTGAACTTTTTAAAGGGAAAAGAGAAAACTTTTAAAGGGAAAATGTATCCAAAAATGAAAATTGTGCCATTTACTAACTTTCTAACTTAGTGTCAATGTACTAACCCTCATCTGCTTTCAGACCACTTTTTTTTTGTCTCTTTTCCATAATAAAAGTGACTGGAAATTGGTGACTGGTGCTGTAAAACCCCAAAATGACAGAAAAAGCATCAGAAAGTGGCCTGTGTAACTTGCACTATATTCCAAGTGTTTATTCCAAGTTACACAATAGGTTTATGTGATGTATGGACCAAAATCAATATTCACTCATAATTTTCCCATCTGAAGCTCAAAAATACGGTGGCCGAGAGAGCTCAACGCGCTGCAAATGAAAAAAACACATGCAAATAGAAAAAACACCAGCAAATTAAGAAAACATCTTCATCAATTTGACAACATGCCTATGAAAGTTGTAGGTCCTACAAAAATAGAGAGTCCATTCAATTTAACCATAAACCACATTGGTTGTTCCTATAGGAATAGGGATGCACCGATACCACAGTTTTCAAAATGAGTCCGATAAGATACTTTCATTTTTGGTACTCGCTGATACCGATACCTGTATTTTCACAGCATTTGTAATTAAAAAAATAATAATACTGGCTACAGAAAAAAAATATATATATGAATCATGTTAGATGGCTTCATTTAGCAAACAGATATTTCCTTCAGTTATTTCCACACTTAATTATACCAGTTAAAATGTTTTAGCTTTTGTTACTTTGCCTGTTCATTTTAATGGTGCATTAGAGCTGCTCCATTGCAGCAGCTCAATAGTGCAATCACAAAAAGTTTTCCTAAAATAATGCAGGGAACCACTCGTTATACATTATACGAGTATGCGCGTACTATTTTAGTGATGTAATTTGCGTCACGTGCACTGTACGTGGACCCTTGCTTATGAATAAAAACCGAAATATACTTTGGCCTTTAAAGTAAGCTAAACATGCACAGCGCGCACAGGTTTGTATTGGTGCAGAACGAGAGACACTTACAGTCTAGCGCATTACACACAGGCTGCCAGTTTCACTTTAAATAAAGTCGTGTATGCTTGACGTTTAAAATAAATGTTGTTTATAGTGAATGCCCCTATAATTTTTGTTTGTTTTATATTTAAGATTTAGTTTTAATCCAAATGCATGCACTAATGGAGCGAACAGAAATCAAGATCATTCAACAGAAGTGCGTGCTCTCGGACTCTCTTACATTAATGGGTAACTTTGAGACCCACTCCAAGACCTGATAGTGCCTGAACAGAGAACACATCTTTCTTTTGAGCCAGCTCCTTTCAATGACCCAGTTGAACCAGTTCTCAAATTGCAGACGAAGACTTGTATTTTGCTAACCAGGAAAAACAAACAAAAGAAAAACAACCCACAACATTCGATCTATTCAAATAATCTCCAAAATATATACTACAATTAGAGAATTTAGAACATACATAGTTTTAATCCAAATGCATGCACTAATGGAGCGAACAGAAATCAAGATCATACAACAGAAGTGCGTGCTCTCGGACTCTCTTACAGTCAAATAACTTTAGTAACTTGTGCATTTTACTTACTTGCTTTTGAAATATCCGACCGAACTACAAACTTTCCAGTGATGTCTGTGAGATATTCACTCGACAAGCTCACGCATCTGTGCTGCTGCCGCGCGCTCTGCTTATCAGCTCGCGCACATCCGCTATACAGGCATGGATATTGAATGTTTAACATTATATTATTTACTTACATGTACTTCATATACATCCTTAATCTCTAATATCTCCATTCTACTCTCTGTTGTCTGTGTTTCCTTTTTCTGTACACAGCTCTATTCACTCGCTGTGTGGTATCGGCTTTTGGTATCGGGGCATTTTTACAAGTAGGAGTGCAGGATCGCAGTATCGGACCCGATAACGCATCCCTAGTTTTTGCATGTCTCTTGGTCTGCTCATCACAAATTATCTATTGTATATCTATTGTATGACTTAATGACAAATCAAATGAACCAATTTTATGGTGCTTTCCCTTTTTATTGTCATCTTTGTGTGAACTATCCTTACACATTTTGCATATTTTTTATTTGTTTAAATAGACATAGAATGTAAAGCATTTAAGTTGTAATTGAACAAATTCATTTATCAAGATGAAAAGTTAAGATGAAATACTTAAGCTTTCTATAAGAGCTTCTGCAGTTTGTGCAATGCTACCTGTAAAAGTATACATATTACAGTTCACATGGTATATGGACCAAAATGAGTGTGCTCTTACCCAAGTCTCTAAACAGACATGGCTCCTGCATTTCCAGTTGAGAATAAAAGGCAGATTTAACCTTGTCTCCACCAGAGTGTAGCACTTCATAAAGTTCTCTCATTTTCTTCTGGTTAGTATCTGCTGCTCTGATCTTACAGTATGGCTCCCACTCTAGCATGCCACCTGACCGCAGCTCGTCCACTATCGGCATCACCATTTTTACTCTCTGGACAAGTGTCGCCCAGTGTTCATCCACAAGCCGAGCACCTGGTGGAGAGATGACAAAATGATAATTGGTCACAAGGAAGTAAGTCCACAAATTTAGACATTCAGCATATACTGGCAGTTTTAAACATCAGTAGTAATTTGGACATTTAAGTCACACTTAAGCATTAATTCCATTGCAAACAGATTCCATTGCAAACAGATCAGTCCAAAACAATAGTCAAGTGCACCCTACATAGTATTATATTAACAAATTAACATACATAATAATATTACAGAGTGTTGATAATGGTAAATTATATAATTTTTTATAATTTTTTGATTCCTGAATTTTCAATAACTGTATATTTAATAGTATAGCAAACAATTATTTGGGCCACTTCACTTTTAATCAGTGTAACACAGACTATTCTGCTGTAGTAACAGTACTTACACTCTGAGTCTTGGTCCATGGTGTCTCAAAAGTGTCTGTGACGTGTTGGAGAGAGCAGTGCTCTAGGAAACAAAACATAATGCACCTAGTTTGAGTTGTCTTCTAACGACTGTTGGAGACAGCTTTTATGACACATGGTTAAAGATTGCACTATTGGTATGTGGTAAATTAAGTAGCATGTAAAAAATACTCTGACATGCACTTTAAACCCAAGTTTGGCCTTTTTCTGAATATACAGTTACAAAACAAAATGGTACTGATACAGGAGGGTCTTGAAGTTTAACCACTTAAAATGTACACAAAACAATGACTAATATGACAGACTGTTTTAATTTTAGGACAGTTTTACTTCCAAACTTTTCAAAGTTTAATGGGTAACTTTGAGACCCACTCCAAGACCTGATAGTGCCTGAACAGAGAACACATCTTTCTTTTGAGCCAGCTCCTTTCAATGACCCAGCTGAACCAGTTCTCAAATTGCAGACGAAGACTTGTATTTTGCTAACCAGGAAAAACAAACAAAAGAAAAACAACCCACAACATTCGATCTATTCAAATAATCTCCAAAATATATACTACAATTAGAGAATTTAGAACATACCATAATTTAGAAAATGCTCAATTTTAGGACGTGGGAAACATTCAGGGTAATAATAAGAGAAATTGTATCTTTAGTATTTTTCAGAAGTGAAAGCATTGCAACATCAATAACACAAGTAAAATTTAAGAGACGTTTGTAAACTAAATAAGTAAAAATAATTACACTAAACAAGAAAATGAATTTAGATGACTTTTGGTATGCTCTTTGTTGAGAAATCTGTGCAATGAAAGCACTTAAAAAATGTTACCTGATCCTCCCCAAAATGTGGATTCTAGTTCTGCAGGTCCAGGTAATGTGGTTCATATTTGATCTATCTTTTTTAAATAAAACAACTAACATCAGTGCTGAAGGTTTGTCCTCTACGCCTGCTTTTCTTCAGATAGACAGTGCTATAACTTCACTTCACTTGAAGGAGCTCAATTTAGAGTTGAAACTGCAGGAACCCTAATTTATAGAAACATGAGAAACAGGTTGAACCTGAACTTGAAGAAGGCAGTCCTAAAATTGCCCTAAACGAAAAAAGTTAACGCAAGCCATGTGTGAGTTAAAATCAAACAAACTTAGTGTAACGAAAATCTCCAGGAAAATCTCCTTGAAATACAGCAATCCTAGGTCATATCTGAATCAAAGTAACAGCCTTCGTGAACAATTTTTTTGATGATTAAAACTTTGCTCTGTTTACCTCCTATATATATATATATATATAAAACATTTTTTTTACCTTTTAATTTTAAACTGAAAAACACCTAAGTATGTCCTCAAAACCTAAAGCCTGAAACATGCAATAAACAAGTATCAATGAAATTAATGCAAATGAAATCAGATAAATGAAATTTATGAGCAAATTAAAGTTTAAGCATTAAAATTGAGTGGAAGGGAAAAAACAAGTGCTATACCAAGAACTACCAGCCACACCAGTTTCCCAACTGTTTCAGCAAATCTAACATTTGACTAAAAATCTAAAAATGGACTAACATTTGGTCTACATTTATAAATAAATCAAGGAAAATTTCTCTCTAAATACTTACATTAATCCTTAATCCCTATACATAGTTATAATATAACCAATCATTCTACATCCAGTGGAGGGTAATGTGGTAGGTTTTATAATTGTATGCTATATAGATAGCATAAAATTATAAAATCATATTTAGATACCGGTATAGGTCTACATTAATGTTACGTTGTTTAGGTTAAACACAGACAAGCAGAAACCACATTATTACATTCATAAATAACACCGGTAAATAAAGCGAAATGTTATAATATACAAACTATAAACACAATACCAAGCCTATGGGCTATTTTGAACAGTTTCAGAAGAAAACAAGAATGAAAAATATAAGTTGCTAAACAAACCCAAACGAATTAGGCTAATTCAAAGCGAAACTGAAAGCAAATGGCGTTCTCGCGCAGCCTACCTCTTTCATTCGGCATTAATCCAATTAAATGTGTCCATATTTGCGATGTATTTGAATGCAAAACTATTATTTATTATGTAATTATGTAATAATAATTTGCTCTTTTCACATGAGCAAATGTGCGTTTGGCCCGAGCTCAGGCTGAACGGCACGGATTGTAACTAGGCAGTACGCACTATTTAAATGAACCAGTGTATCTCAGTGTTGCCAGATTGGATGGACGATTTCCAGTCCAAAAGCTCACAAAACGCCCAAAAACCGCCCAAAACTTTAACTGTCAAAATAATGTTATAGAATATGTAAATCAAGGTTGATAAGGTCCATTTTAACTCCTTAAAACAAAAATATTGACGACAAAATAATATAAATTATAAATAAGATAAATTTCGCAGGTAAACGGATCAAATCGGGGAGAATAGCCTACATTAAAGAGAATTAGGCTACCGAACATGAATAAAATATGCAAGCAGCCACTGTCAAAACGGCAATCATGAAATTAACCGATACCCTCGAAACAACACATGCATGATTTTCAATGTCAGCAGTCAGAATAATCCAGTTTAAATGCAAAAAGTGCCCAACATAAGTGACAGGAAAAAGCAACGTAATTAGCAGGTATTTCACACTCGTTCATGCGCACACCATGACAGTCCACTCAAAACTGTGTCATTCATTCATACTTAATTATAATCCGACAATTTAAAAAATAACAACAATAATGCGCTTACCTTCGTGTCGCTCTATTTTTACACAGAACTAGAGGAACCCTCGTTAAGTTCATATTGTAGAACATAATAACTTTGCCCAGTCCAAGCAGTTTTCAAGGATTTATCAATCTGGACGTTTAAAAGATATGATCGTATAAACCGACATAGGCCCATTTAGTTTCGGTTGTGATTAATTCAGATGTGCTCTGATTTTGGAGTTGCAGTGATAGAGCCTTCGTGTCATCTCCACAATAATTCACATATTTTGAGAGCTGAGTCACTCTTTCACTTATATTTAGGCATTGTGATTACTTGACTATACAGTCATACTACATTCAAAATCAGATACGTTATAACTTATCACGCTAAAAACTTTTCACTCATGAATCATAACGACTGTCTGCTGACCCCAAACCAGCCTAAATTTTGACCACCCGCCCAAGCCAATTTTTACCCGCACAATCAAATTCAAAACCCGCCCAATCTGGCAACACTGTCTATGTGTTTGGTTGACTGTATTTTATTCTTATAATGAACAGGCTGCAGCGTTTGCAATGCTGTGCAAACCAGCCTAAATTTTGACCACCCGCCCAAGCCAATTTTTACCCGCACAATCAAATTCAAAACCCGCCCAATCTGGCAACACTGTCTATATGTTTGGTTGACTGTATTTTATTCTTATAATGAACAGGCTGCAGCGTTTGCAATGCTGTATGTGTGTGTGTGAGGCGCCGGCGTGATCGAAAATCGGAAACAAACAACAACAAAATACTCCGTCATACAGATCATTCGAGACTGCAATGTGTTTACTTTATTTCTGTCATCTTGGTTTCCTTATCGTGGACTTTCGTAGAGCGCCGCGCCACACAAATAGCCTGTGAACCAAACTCAGCATGTCTCAGTCTTTTCCTTTCGTTTTGTTAATCTGTTAATTAGGCTATTTAAGTCAAGTATTTCGCATATTCATTCATTTTATAGACTATAATTTAATAAAAACATATTTTGTTATTTTTAGTTAAACTTATTTTTGTTACTTGTCTGCGCTCGTCCGCCGCCTTTTTTCTCTTCTCTGACCCCACAGCTCTCTCCGATACCTTACTGTTAGTGGCACCAGTCCAGGTGTTTCCAGGTTTTACTCGTGCTATTTCTCCATGTTGAGAGTTTGGTGTCGCACATATTGCTAAGCATTCTTATCCTTTTCTCTGATAAACTGAAAATTACAGGAGTGTGTCCATCTCACAAATGTAGAATCCGTCTCTGCAGTCATCTCAACCATCTAATTCCAGCAACAGAAGATAGACAGACTATTTTACCCGTGGATTTTTTCCTCTGGTGCTGTTTTGCGGTGTTGGTAAATTCACCACTTCATTTTGAGTTAAAATATGTTGTTGTAACTTGCGTCACTGAGATTGTAACGAGTCATAATATTGCCCAAATTTTATTAGTAATGCGTTATATTACTGCGTTACAGCAAAAAGTAATATACTACTGTAATATTATTACTTTTGTAACGCGTTACTCCCAACACTGATATTAATATATCGTATGGTATACATCATTATTTCTAAATGGCATTTCTCCTTTAACATGTTCAAACCTAATCACACTGGTTTATAATGTCAACCAACATATTAGAGGCCATAAGCTAAAAATAACTGTTCTGTTTTGGTGCATCACTAGAGTTGCACACTCACTCTAGTTCTGGGGTCTTGCGCAACACAGGTCGAAGCATCTTCAGCTCTTCAGCCATGAAGTTGAGTTTCAGGTTTCTGAAGTGAGGACAGCAGTTCAGACAGTACAACAATGCCTAGCAGTCTGTCCTGCTCCGTGGACCCTGGGACATGTCTAAGTCCTGCCAAGCTTCCATAGTTTTCTGAACAATCTGCTTCTTGTGGAGTTCATAGAGACTGTGGAGAATGAAGGGCAAGAAACTGTAATCTCTTCTTGCGCTAACATGGAGGATCCATTCTTCCAACTGTGTCTGCACAAAGGAAGGGACAGACAGATTGTGCATCTCTTTGAGTGAATCGCACACTACTTTATTGGAGAGAAGAATAACCAGAAGTTTTTTTTTCCCTCCTCGAGTATGTGCTCCATATTCTCACTATATGATACTATATGTACCATAAAAGCCTGATGTATCAAATATGATACAAAACATAAAAAACATATGCAAACTTTTTTTTAACGTTTTGTCTAAGGGTTCAATAAATTGTTTCATTAAAAATATATATATATAATTGAAAGAAGAAGCTCGTGATTATGGTAAGGGGCGTTACATTTCCGACGAGTGCTTGCGGTATTCGGCCAATCACAATGCACTGGGTCAGCTGGCCAATCAGAGCAGACTGCGCTTGTCGGAAGGAGGGACTTTGTAGAAAACGAAGCATTTGAGAGAGGCGGGGCATAGAGGACCTACAATAATGTACAGTATTTGAAAAATAATGTGTTTTTTGAACATTAAAGCATGTCAACATATTCTGTTACACCAAATACAGAAAATAATGATCTTTAAAAAAGCATCATATGACCCCTTTAAGGCAGTATGACGAGTCCTGTGTGAGCTGGATGGCCTCAGGTAGGACGCCCTGTGAGGTGGCCACCATCCTGATGCTGTTGCTGTGGGTCAGTTTCCTCTCATACTGAAGCAATTGTCTCCAGAAGCCCGCGTTTGGCTGGATGAAGGGCCGTGCTCAGTGTTCGAATTATACCGTGGACATTGGGGGAGCCCACTTGTTTTTTTTTTTTGTGCGCTTGCGCGCGAATGAATGCTTACAATGACTTACAAAGATACATAACAGCTACAAGTGTACTTGCTTTATGCAAGCACTATATAGGATAAATCACTATACAGGATTAACCTATTATACTTTATCGACACGTATTGATAGGTGAAACAACAAACAGCCACCCACAAATAGTCTATAAACAAAGCATCAGGCTGTCTTTGAGTTCACATGAACAACGGTTAAAGTTACTTGTCGTCAGGCTACAGAAGAATACCATAATTCCTCCGTTCAGTTAGGCCTAAGCCATCGAGAGTCACGCAGACCTATAACAACCCAGCCACAACACATAATTGCGAATAACATGCCGTACCTTAACACAGAATCGACCAGAGTCCAACGTTTATATTTTTTCTACGAATCCTTGAGGTAACGTACTACACATGAGTGGAATTTGCACCGCTGCGCCCCCACACCTTGATGCTCATGACAAGAACAGCATGCATTGTTATCTTTATTGAAGTGAATTAGTTTTAAATCGCCGTCGTGCATGAATGAATGATGATGACTTTTGTCCTCTGTAGAGGACATTATATTTTAGTGAATTTCTCTGAGACCATACATGCCACAGTTTTAAGTCTGGATGTCCTGTACGGAGCACATTCAGGGCTTGTTAGGGATATCAAATGTTTGGAGGTTTGATCATAAACACTCCCTCTATTTGGTCTTTAATAGCCTATGACTGATATTGACAGAATTATCAAATTTAGCACTCTTAGGGAAATATGATAATGTTTTGTAATTATCATTTAAATATGGCTAATTTTCAAACTGTTTGTCGTAAATAAACATCTCAGAAAAACGTTATGGGGTTTCAAATCGGAATATGACATTTTGTTATGAAACACAGCAGGGCATAATTTTCATGTCTTCTGTAGAGGACACCAGGACAAATGGTATTTGGGGGAAAAACAAGTCAATAGGGAAATTATAGATCAATATTCCTATGAAATGCGAGATATTCTTATGAAAATTTTTCCAAGTTATTCTCCCATTATTACACTTGTTTTTTTCATTATGGTTTGCCCCAAGAACACATTAATATGCAAACTAGATGCAATGTATAGAATACCAATTTATGGACATTTTACGCACATATTCCATAAAGTACAGTAGTATATCAAATCATTATGTTATATCTTACATAGTATAATCATCTTTGTACGAAGTTTGGCTAAAAATAGCCTGAAACCTAAAAATGTATTGGTGAATGAAAAAAATAAAACACTGTTTTTGCCTATACATGCCTTTTCATGTCTATTTATTTATTTTTGAATAACTTAGTCCTGGCGTCCTCTACAAAGGACATAGAATAAAATATATGTTTTCTCCATTTGTTTCTAATGCTCCAACCAATGTAATGACATAAAAAAAAATTCACAAAAGTTTTTTCTGATTCTCAGGATAATATAAAAACAACATCCAAAAATAAAACTCACCAGTGACCCCGTCTTTCCAAACCTTTAAAATAAATAAAAATAACTATTTAACTAAATAAACATGTTTTTTTTATTCCAATTTAATGTAATTATGCTGTCATGCTCCAAAATCGAGAGAGCAAAAAAAACAAAACAAAAAACTAATTACCTTTACATTTTTTTCCCTCCACCTTTTTAATTTAGTGACAATAACAATGCAACTGTTCTCAAATATAACGTTTTTATATTTTAGTGATATACATTTTTAATGTGTGAATGGCAAAAGAAAAAAAAAATCTTTGTCATCTACATGAATATCGAATGCGTGATCACCATGTTGTAGACTTAAGTCATGATGCAACAGATATTTCTCGTTTTAAACAAAGACAAAGTACCCCCCCCCCCCCCCCCCCCAAAAAAAACACAAGACAGACACATAATGTTTCAGAATATTGTTTTAATCACACATACTTGTCATGCAGTTCATCCAGAAAGAAAGTGTCATCAGTAATTTCATCCCCTCTCACTCTTTTCCTTCAACCAGAATCTTCCAAAAAACACCTTGTACTGTTGGAATGATCCAGCGCCTTTGTCCATTGGTGGAATTCTCTGTCAATAAGTCATGGAGTTACTATTACACAGTAATAAAAAAATTTGCTATTTTTTATTTTAAGTTTCATTAAATGTGTGGCATTCCCCATGAATGTAAATTAATTATCCTTCATGCACTGAAAAGGGAAGAATTTAGGGCTAATAACACAACTGCCCTCTTAATGGTCCTTGTGACGTCGCTTGAAGATACAAAACACCCAGAAAGTGATACAGTTGAAAGTGATACTGAAGGTTGTCACGTCCTGTAATTCACAATTCATAAGCATTTATCAGGAGTGTAAAGTCTAAACAATAATATTTATGGCTAGCTTGAATAATAATGATCCAAATTAGAACTTGTGTCCTCCACACACACACAAAAAAATCGAACTTAAATTCAAATCAAGCAACAAATGTCTGCAATGTCCTCAAGGAGATGTAAGTTATTAAGGTATGAAACATAAGCCCGTGCACAGCAATATTCTGCTAAACTGATTGGCTGATCAGTAACAGTGGCAGAGCAAGCAAGCAGAGATTTCACATGTGGACTTCTACAGATGTCAGCTGACCACTTAAACATACAAGTCCAAATACAAAATGATGTATTGGTGAGGATACAGGCAGAAAAAGTATGAATAATACACACAGGCATCTTAAATACAGACATTAATGACTCTTAAAATAAGAATTTGGATATGCACAATGTGAACTGTGTGAAAAGCAGGACAGGACAACCTTCAACTGTTTAGCTAAAACAACAACAACGACAACAAAAATGAACAATTAGCCTTTGCAATCATAAGTTTACATTGAGATGCTTCCAGCATTAGCCTGCTGTGTAAGGCCTGGTTACTCATGTTTACACTCCTCTCCACCTTCCCCTTTAGAACCATTAGTTACTACAGAAAGTAAAACCCATTGGGTTTCAGAACTGAATCTGTTTAGAGCACTTTCACACAGCAATATCTGAGTTTGTAGTGATACAGGCGATTTGCTGCAGAGCGCGCTTGGATATTCTCTATTCAGGGATTTTTTATTCAAGCTTGCTGCAGTCTAGACGCTGACCCGTATGAAGTCAAGCCAGGAGCGAGGATGAGAGGGCACTGTTACCAGAGTTGCCCATATACCACACCATGTTACAACACAGTAGGGCTATTGCAAACAGAAACAATACTGTACTACATCGATGTTTCCTGTCGGCTCAGTTTTTGAGTGGACTTCTGTTCCGATTCGCATAAACGATATTCGAGTGGAGCGACTGAGCGGAGCGCACACACACAGAGCGGGATAATACACAGACCGTCACACCACGTGAAAGTGAAACCTGAGGGGTGAACTCATTTTCGGCAGCCGGAATTTCGGTGCATCTCTAATTATTGGCGACATCAGAAATGGATATTATATAATAGATGCTTTTTTGAACATTTTAGCAATTTAAAAATATTAAAAAAATGATTTTTTTTTTACATGGCACCCCTGCTCTCGACAGACGGCACCCCGGTTGGGAAACACTGCTTTAGATGACCAACAGAAACCAGGGAAATTTGGGTTTCATAAAGAGATTCATAAACGTTTTCGGCAGTTCGACTGCTACAAGAAGGGAGATGAATAGAACTGACTGTGTATTACATACGTGAGCTCGTGTAGTTTGCGGCTCTTGTCCTGGTCAGTGGATTTGAGTTTCTCATGTTCTACCCTCAAACGCTCCTGCTCCAACAAGATCTTCTGATTCAGACTAGAGAGAAAGAGAGAATTTATTAGCTATTGGTGTATTATTATTAATACTGCTGTAAATCAAGAGCTGCAAGTCTGATGGAAATCAGTCAGTCCATTTACACACACTTTAGTTCAGTTTCTGACTGAAACGGCTTTATGTTAACTGAAATGTGTGTATCGTACTCTTGTAGATCTGTAATGAGTTTCACTTTGGTTTCCAGTTCGTCTCTCAGGCTGCTGATCTGTTTCTGATGGGTCTCCCTGTGACTCTGGATCTGCTTCTCAACCGCCTCCTAAACACAAACACGCATAAAAAAAAAAAAATACACATCCAAATTGAACAAGCCCATTTGTATGTGTACACATTTCTTACCTTCACTTCATTGGCACTCTGAATCTCACTCTCTTTCTCCATTGCATGAACTTTCTCTGTTGCCACAAACACAAACCAAACATTGGAAGCAGAAACAACTACTGTATTATTTTGAAATAGCGTATATAGATGCATAATCTGTTTTTGAATATGATCCTGTGTGTACCCTGTGCATTGATTTTGACCAGTTCCTCATTGAGAGAGTCCACATCCTCCTCAAGCTGTCTCCTCTTCTGCTCTACATTCTGCAGATACTCCGTCAGAGATTTAATTTTCGCCTCATGCTGCAAAACAAACATTCATTTGTTAATATCAAATATTTTTTTATTTATATCATTATGGTTTAGTACATTATAGTGCAGGGTTTGCCATGTTAGAAATAACTGAGTTTCAGGAGGAAAGAGTGTAAAACCGTACCTGGGAGATGAGTAACTGGCATGCTGCAAGCTCCTTCTCAGTTTCATCCATCTTTTTGTTGCCTTCAGACTGAGTGTTTTCCAACTGCTTGCAACGTTTGACCATCGACTTGACTTCTGACTTCATCTTACTGATGTAGAGTCTGGCTACAGTGAACTCTTCGTCTATAAGACCACTGCCTTCATGCTGCTGCAGAGAGAGAGACTCCTCAGTATCGCTCAGTTTTAAGTGTTTATTGTTCCGTTTTGACTTTTCTTTTTTCTGTTTTGACTTAGCATTTAAAGGGATAGTTCACCCAAAAAGGAAAATTAGCCCATTATTTACTCACTCTCAAGCCATCCTAGGCGTATATGACTTTCGTCTTTCAGATGAATCCAATCGGAGTTATATTAAAAATTGTCTTTGATCTTTCAAGCTGTTTAATGGAAGTCAGCAGGTGTTGCAGTTTATCAGTCCAAAAGAAGTGAAATAAAGCGCATCCATCCATAATAAAAAGGGACTCACACAGCTCCGGGGGGTGAACAAAGGCCTCCTGTAGCGAATCGATGCATTTTTTGTAAGAAAAATATCCATATTCAAAACGTAATAATCACTTTAATCTAGCTTGCACAAACAGTTGTACACAGAAGCAGATCCAGGAGGATGACGCAAGATGTCGGCATAGCACATGCGCCAGTGAGTCTCGTGAAAACCAGCGTTTGTATACAGGAGCAAAAGAAGCAAAGTTTCCTTACTTTAGCAAAGGAAAACCAGTCTCCTCTTGGCATATATCGAAATCCTCCGACATTCTTCTTTACAAATCCTCATTTTGTACTTCTAATTCGTGACCGTTGTTTTGTTTTGATCTCTCCGCTGCGCTTCTGCGTGCATCACTTCTGAGCAGCGCATGTGCAACGCCGAGGTCTTACGTCATCCGCCCGGAACTGCTTCCGTTTACAACAGTGAGCACAAGCTAGATTAAATTGATTATTACGTTTTAAATATGGTTATTGTTCTTACAAAAACGCATCAATTCGCTACAGGAGGACTTTGTTCACCCCCCGGAGCCGTGTGAGGCACTTTTTATTATGGATGGCTTTTTTCCCCCACTTATTTTGGACTGAAGCACTGCAACACCCACTGACTGCCATTAAACAGCGTGGAAGATCAAAGACAATTTTTAATATAACTCCGACTGGATTCGTCTGAAAGAAGAAAGTCATATACACCTAGGATGACTTGAAGGCGAGTAATTCATGGGCTAATTAAGATTTTTGGGTGAACTAACCCTTTCAAGTTTCATACACAAATCAATTAGTTATGGTTATTAAAAATACTAAAGAAGCTAAACAATAATCAATAAAAGGCGAAGTGTATAATTGTTTGTTAAACTCTATTAATAGATTTGTATAAACATTTTATTGATACAGATACTTGATTTAACAACTACAATAAGTCATTCATAGGTGGGTCATTCATACCTTTACCTTAAAAAACCTATATGTGTATCACTCACCTTGATGTCATTGTTGCCCACAGCAATGCCAATCTCAGTCAGATCTTTGAGCAGTGACGACATCATCTCAGTTACTCTCTTCTTCTGGTGATTGGCCATTTCTTTCAGTTTCTGCAGCTCTGAGTCTATAGACGCCAGGATACTCTGGAATGTTTTAAAGTCAAGTCATTCTTGTCATAGCAGGCCGAGTGTAGGTAAAATACTGATATATAATTAGCCCTTCTGGCACTTACAGATTTCTGACCAAGTTCTTCGCTGAGGGCTTCAAACTCCTTGGTTTTGTCCTCCACCTCCTGACTTTTCTGGTCGTAGTTGACAGCGAGCTCCTCCAGGGCCTGCAGCACCTCCTTCCCCTCCTCTTTAGACGCCTCGTTCTCCAGCTGTAAACGAGTCAGTTCTGACTGCAGGTTATCATGGTCTCTTCGTGACGAGGCCAGCAACTGCAAAACATATGCAAAAACATAGAACAAGCATGAATATACAATGTTTACTTGTTAATACTCTTTTACGCCAATTTCTCATGTGTACACGAGAGCTCACTAACCTCTTCCTGGTCCAACATCTGCTGCTTGAGCTTCTCCACCAGCTGAGACTGCTGATTAATCTCTTCATCCTGGAGAGAGATGAGGCGCAAAACACAAGTTCAGTCACCTTCTTTAGGAAAAATCACCATGCTTTTATTCTTCTAACTGTGACTGTAGCAACTATGACTGTAGCAACCAGGGTGTTTTTGAGAATTTTAAAAGAAATTAAAGAAATTATGAGTGTATGACAGTGACAGTGACGTGACATGTGGCCAAGTATGGTGACCCATACTCGGAATTAGTGCTCTGAATTTACCCATCCAAAGTGCACACACAGCAGTGAACACACACACCGTGAACACACACCCGGAGCAGTGGGCAGCCATTTATGCTGCGGCGCCTGGGGAGCAGTTGGGGGTACGGTGCCTTGCTCAAGGGCACCTCAGTCGTGGTATTGAAGGTGGGAGAGAGCACTGTACATTCACTCCCCCCCCACCTACAATCCTTTGGGTTACGAGTCCGACTCTCTAACCATTAGGCCACGACTTCCCCCATGAATGAGTATGGGGGAATGAGTATGTGGGTATGAGTATGTGTGTACCTTGTCATCAAGCTGCTTGTAAAGTTTGGTGAGTTCAACCTCACATTTTTCCTTCTCAACATTGTTGAGTCGAGCCCCGAGCATCCCTGGCACGGGCGGCATGCTTGGTGTGGATGCAAATTTATCATTGTTAATTGTGTTATCCAGCGCCAGCACTTCAGCATTAATCTTCTCCTTATCAAACTGCTCCTCTGCAGGTACGGTTTCACCTGCGGGACACAAACAGAGAACTCTGAGGAAATGCAAACGTGTACTTTCAAAAGTTTAAACCTAATTAAAATATTTTAGGACTTTGAAAAATGTTAAAGAAAAGTTAATGACGTACAATGAATAATATCAATCATTTAAGATACAAAAATGCAAAACAGAAGCATTTCACAGCACAGCAAAGTTTTGAATGCACCGAGAACACAACTGTATCACAAATGTAAAAATATTATAATAACATATATAATAATCAAAATAGGCATCTGACCATTTCTCCAGCGGTTGAGTTCGTTCTCCAGCCATGTGACAGTGTTTCGAAGACTCTTGTTTCGTTCTTTCTCTCTCTCATATTTCTTCTTCCATTGCTCAGCTGTCAGCTCTACATTCAAACTCACTGTGTTCTTAATAGTTTTGGCTCTGCAAACACAAACCCAATCACAGCTGTAAACAGGTGTCTTTCTCCACACAATCGTTGCATAAATACATAGAGTTGTAATTATTCTTGCATAAACACATAAACAAGTGAGACCAGTGACCCCTTTATTATGAATGGTGAGAACAGACAAAGTGACAGAGCTGAAAAGCATGAATGTGTCTCCTCACCTCTGTCCGAACATAAGGGTGGATTTGGTCTCGGACTCGTTGTATGAGGAAGGAGAACAGCAGATGACGATGGTGGTCCTGCAGTTTCCACCCAGAGAATCCTGCAAGATCCTTGTCATTTTACTGTCTCTGTATGGAACGTATGTCTGAGAAAGAAATAAAGAGAGATTCAGGATAAAATTAGATCGAATATTAATAAAGAAGATTTAAATGTATAATGAAGTTCCATGATGAAGTACATGTTAATAAAGTTCCATGACCACAACTGAGGAGGGGATGGTGAAAAAAAAAAAAAAAAAACCTTTGTTCAAATCTGAAAACGGCATCAAAATGAAGATCAATTAAAAATGACAAATCCCTATTGTCAACTCAGCCCTAGTCTCCAAGTAGCTGACATGTTAATCCGTTATAGCTTATCCACATCGTGTGCATGGAATAGACAATTACAGTCAAAACACAGCATCAGAAAAGCGCTAATTGAACGTCACTGTTTTGGTCAATTGTTTCCGCCCTACAAACCTGTTTCAGCCGAAACCGAAAATTAACTAATTATACTATATTATTTTAAATTATCTTAAATTGTATTAAATTATACATTCATTATGTTACATTATATTGTCCTTTGGTTATGCACAAGTAGCATTATTGGTCATACCGATAAAGAACAGCAAAACTGAAATGGACAAAGCTAAAGTGAATCTCTGAACACAACTCATACACATTAGCCTCACAGCTCCAGGACCTAAACGCTACAAAACAAAGAGTGTACAGAACTGATCTAAAGCCTGTGAGCATATGCATCTCTGTGTGTGTGTGTGTGAGAGACTCACCGAGCCCTCGGCTAAGGCCGATATCACATTGCCCAGCGACGACAGAGACTTGTTGATATTTTTGGCTTCATCCAGTACAGCACCTTCAGCTCCTGTTTTACTGACCTGTGAGAGAACACAAAAGTTTAACACACTCAGCTCATGTTTTACTGTACTACAAGACAAATTTGACACACACACACACACACACACACACACCTTCTCGCTGCCTGCCAAGTCGACCAGGAAGAGTTTTCCACTGAGCTTCTGTTCTGTCTGCGTGTTCTCCTGCTTCACATTGATCAAGAAGATACTGTGACTCCTGGAGCTGTGTTCATTCATGTCTGAGACACACACAAAGACATTATTAACAACACTAAACCCACATAACATTGTTTACAAGCATCAGCTCAAATGAAGGATGCAGATGGTACAGTTTCCTCATAGGATCTGGTTTAGTCTATTTATGGAAAGGTACTTATATTTTATTCTCTTTATTGAAAATATGTATTCTCTATTTTTGTCTGTGCATTCATACTTGTCACAGCTACATGTCTGTTGGATTTTCCCTCGTCAATAGTGTCCATCACTTCCTCTGGACTGCAAACAAATCGCTCAGTGCAGCCCTAAAACCAGGAAGACACACAATTATAATAAATTACTTACATTCTTTAAAGATCAGTGGTAATTGCCACTTTGTGTAAGGATTTTAATGGGACACTGGAACATTGGTGACACAATGATGGGACATCAGGTTCCAGGAACTCACCTTGACATAAGGAACCCTGTTTTTGTCTTCATGTACAGATAAATTAGTTTTTGAAACTACAAGACAACGAGAGAGAGAAAGAAAGAAAGAGAGAGAGAGACATTACGTCACAACAAGAGCAGCTTTATAGTTCTACTACCTTTGAATTATAAATAATCTTAAAAGCATTTTTTAATTATGTTCAGATCAAGCGGCTAGCAAATGTGAGGCTTTAAACAGCCACCACACTCACCATCCAACAGATCCCGAATCTTATCCAGATAAATCTCATAATATGACACCTGCCAAAAATATAAAATAATAACACCATCAAGAGAGCAGATACAAACATGAAGCAATATGTCAAGCTTTTAAAGAATAAGAAGACAGACAGTTAATAAAATAGTGTGTGACGGTAAAGTCTTACTTTAATGTGGAACTCCAGATTTTCATCCATAGAGTAAATGTAATTAAAGATGTCTTGCACTATTCTGGGAATGATTCCCATTGCATCTGTGTCATGAAGATTTCCCTAAAGAACAACCACAATATCGCTCATTCATAAAAGTAGAATAAACGTTGTGTAAAGACACCTGTTTGCTCCATTACATTGTTCACACTACAGCTCAAGAGTTTGGTCAGTAAAATGTATTCTATATATATATATATATATATATATATATATATTTTAAATATATATGTATATCTAGCAAAATATACAGAACCAGCACCAGTTTTATCAGAATAATTTGATTAGTTGAAGAGTAGCATTACATTTTCTTATTTTGTACCATTAAATAATATCTTTACTGTCACTTCTGTCAATTTAATGTGTCCTTGCTGAATAAACGTATCAATTAATAAAAAAAAATCGTACTGACCCCAAACATTTGTATACTGAATACCTTAAGCCTCAATCAAGTAGCTGCTTTTACATCATTTGTATTGTATAAATGTACCTATTATACTATTGTATAAATGAACTTGACTTTTCAAAGCCAGTTGACTGACCAAAAATGAAAGTACATTTGACACATGAACCTAATAGATCTTCCACACATAAGGTATGGGGAAAATATTCATATTTACATGTGATTATGTAAAAGTGTTTTGCACAGAGATATGTCAACTGTATTTCTCGCTCACCTCCATTGTGTGCGTTTTGCCCGAGGATGTCTGACCATAGGCGAAAATGGTTCCGTTATAGCCACCAAGTACATCTGTTGGAACATAATCATGCTCAAGACTTATTCCATGTTCTGCCTTTTGCTTTAATTTAGAGGTCTATTAAGTGACCTTTTTGGTTTTACCTTTGACAATTTGTTGAGCGCAGGCCGTGTACACTTGCTCCTGAGTGGTGTTGGACTGGAAAACTCTGTCAAACACATACGGTTTACCCTGTGGAGAAAATAAAAATAAATATAAAATTAAGCGCATTTAGGACAAGTACCATTAGATCATTGAATACAAGAATTTGTTTTTAGGATTTCAAGAGTTACTGTGACAAAACAAGCAACAGCCTGAATTGTTACAAAATAAACTGCTTGGATTGATTGATCAGCTGACAAGAACTGAAAGTGAGAGTGAAGATTTGTACAACTAATTTGTACAATTAATTAAAAACACGAGCTTGAATGTAAATGACATATACTACTGTATCAAAGGTCTCAAACCATTAATTTACTGGCTCCTAGTTTTTTGTCACAACAATCATCAACCTTTGTGTTTTGTACTTAGTTTTGGTAGACAGTTTTGGCAATTCTCAACATAAACAAGTCACAAACTACAACTTAAAGCAAATCCTACTGCACCATATATATGCTGTTCTACTGTAAAATAATTTACAGTAGAAATATATTAGACTATTATTGCATAATAATACTGAGTAGAATACTATTAATAAAATAATCAACATTACTTTCAATATATTAAAATAACTATTACTAAAATGTGGTATTCAGGTTTGCTGGGATTAAAACACTTAAATGGACCAAAAAAAATATATCTAAAATATTCCTAAGAATGTCAGTCTACACCAATGTATATTTGATTAAATTTATTCATTTAGCAGATGCTTTTATCCAAATCAACTTACAAATGACGTAAAATTAAAAAAATGGAAAATACAAGTGATTTATCTTAAAGGTCACATATTATACACCTTTCTGGAGTTTTATTTTAGGTTTTGATGTCCTTAAGAATATATATTTGCAGTATAAGTACCAAAAACTTTTTTATATATTTTTACAGCTCCTTTCTCAGTAGCTCTGCTTAGAATAGGTCGATTTTGGCCTGTAAATAGAAACACCTGTAATGATGGCCACTGCTGAGGGAAATGTTTTCCAGCCTTACATGTTTGAGCCGGACTCAGACCCCAGGATGGAAGGATCACGATGCCAGCTCAACATCGTGAAGTCTATCAGCCATCGGCGATGGATGATGGCATCGTCTATCCACCCAACCCTAGTTCAGAAGCCTGTGCAATGATGTAGTTTCCTGACATCCATCGACTAAACAGTGTTTTCTTGACATATTTCCGTGTTGTTGTTGCTCAGCAATGGCATGGATGCGATGTTGTCTGGGGGTTTGGCAAAAGGAGAGTGGGACTGTGGGCAGTGCTCAGGGTGACTGTGTAGTTCTGACGTCACCTTTTTACGAAAGTCACAACGGCTCGTGAAAAGGCACAGCTACTTTATGCAGGCTGTGTGCATTTGTCTGTGGATTGACGGTTTTGAAACTTATTTGACAATATAATACCTTTAAGCCAAGGCTGTTTACATAAACGTAAATTAAATAATACATTTTATTGCAAGTATAACTTTAATGTGAATAAATTATTTCTTAATGTATAATTTTGCAAATAATAAAAAAGACAATTAAATGAAGCATGACCATTTAATTATGTTTTATTAAGTTTTCCAGTTGGGGTGATAGTAGCTTAATGGTTAATGATCTTTGATACCTTGTTTTATCAGAGCAATGTCAAACCATAAGTGTGCAAACACTGCACTATTATTGCAGGTTAAGCATTGGGTCCCATATCTTTACTGTGACAAGAAGCAGCCTACCTAATTGTTTAATCATCAGTTCAATGATAGATTCACTTAATCTTATTCAAAGAAAAAAAAAAAGTTGATGAATACTTTATCAACTAAATTAAGCCTAGCCCAAACAAGATGCAAACCTCTGTGGAATATGCCAGCAATTCAGTATTATTACCAATCAATATGCTATAGTATGGCAAAAATAAGGGACTCATTTGATAGATCAGGATTAAATGACTGCCTTAAGATGACCAAAGTCTAGAGGGAATTATAGCGGAAATGTAATGTTTAACAGCTTTTCACGAGCATTCCACTGGTTTACAGACTCTTTAACATGTTTTTGCTGTGGCTGAAACTCTCTAAAATGTGCAGTGGGGGAAGACTAGTGACTGCCACTAAACACGTTCAAATAATACATGTTCCTGTACTCATTCAGTTTAACAGCAACCTGTCCATAATGCACAAGAGATCAACCTGTACCGCTGATTTATAAGTGTTCAAAACACATTTTAATCAGTTTTGCATTATAGTGACGTTTTGACACTATAACAAACTAATAATACAACAATTAAATAAACATATTATTATTAACAAAACAATAATTTATATGATTGTTAATGCATTTAATAAAATCTGTATCTAATAAAAGTACTGTTGCAAACATATTTATATATTTGTTTTATGAACGGATAATGAAGTAGAAAAGTGTCAACATCTGTGAAACAGATTATCAATTTCAATCTACGACGCACATCATGATGCTTGGCCATCATGTACTCTTATGCTTGGCCTGAACACAATACTGATACAGAACCAAGGCCAGTCTCTTGTGAGAAGAGAAAAAATTCCCAGAGTTCTGATTGAGGCACTTTCTTACCTAACTATTTTCTCATCTCACTTAGACACAGAGTCCCAGGGGTAGCGCAGGGTGGAGCGCTCTCTATTTCCAAATCATTATCTCACCTTCCTTCTAGTGCTTACACACACTCTTTTCATTTTTTTCAAATTACTGTGGATAAGCCTGAAGGAGTCTCCAATTCCTGGGCATTCTCTCACATTATCTTCATACACACACACAAGAGGACCATTAAGAGAGCGAGCAATGAACAAAAACAAACATATCCATTTCAAAGCCATCTTTCAGGAACTAACACACACTGTAAGCAGACAGGAATACCCAACCCTTAACAACATAATAAAAGATCTGTGAAATTGAAGAGGAAATACAAGAAAAACTGCTCTATGAAATAATCATTATTTACTTTAAAAGGGATGGTGGTCACCTGTATGATTCAGCTTGCCACATGGCATGTTTGTTTTCAAATGTCATTCATCATGCCATAGTTTAGTCAGCCATAGAAAAAAATCTTCAGAGTTTATGACATATAGACTGTCATGTTTGAACTGGGTTTAAAGATAATCAAAGCACAGTGACAATGATTAATCAATTCCCCACCCACAAATACACGCAGATGTCAGTGCAACTCTTGAGTTTCTGCACATACGGATCATCAGCATTTCTACTTGGTCCTTTTAAATGTGTTACATTCAGGTCTTTGGTTTAATATAAGCCTAGTTATATATTAACAGGTATATGTGCTAGAAAAAGAGGTATAACCAAGCTTCTGTTTTCATTTTACAACCTCATGAGTCATGTCCAATTTCACCTTTCATTCACACCCTTTTTTTTTTTTTTTTAAATGTGACTCCTGATGTTAAGAAGAGCAGGAGTTTTCAAACAAAGTAGTCCAACAAATTTGATGGGTCACAAAAGGGGTGTGTGGAAAATGAAATTATATTTAGAAAATTGTACTTAAAAATGTTTATGTAAGGTTATATAGAAGAAATACCGTATCTACTAAAAGTAAATATTTTCCAAATAATATTTTAATGATTTGCTTAGATTTTAGTACAGTAACAACCTAAAATTCAGCTAATTTACAAAATAACATATGGTATTTTCTGTTACAAAATCACACATTTTCACACACATCCATTAATTGTTATTTTCATGAATACAATTTTTTTATTATTATTTAAAACAGCTACCTTTTAGTAAGAGAGGCCTAAGCGATTGGGAACATATTTGGTGGTCCTAGATATCGAACCGTTTGAAAACATTCCTGATATAGATTTTCTCTCAGTATTTACAAACGCCCACAAATACGGACAGTTTCCTGCTCATTCAACAAATATCCACACCCCAACTTACAATTATAGGTATAAAATAATAAACTAAACCTACAATGTGCAACCACTACATATCTTAAACGGAGTAAATAAATAAAATAAGTTTTTGCTGTCCTTAAAGTGTAAAACTAACTGTGTTTCCGCGTTGAATGTGCAGGGCTGGCTAACACGGTTAGCATGAAGCTTATGAGGAAACGACATTGAAATGAACTAAATTAACATTTATGTCGGCATTAAACGGTCAGTTTCGGGTGTCACCGGACCGGATGCAGAGGCTGGTTTCGGTGTCAAATATTCAGATTAACAGTTCGTGCCAAATTCTGGTTCTGATGGACTGCGGTCATTAGCATTAGCCGCTCGCGCGAGATCAACCGAAAAGTAAATGATACAAAATAACTCCGTCCCAAAATGTCACTCACCGCGATCACGATGCTGTCCTCTCCCTGAAATTTGGCTACGTATTTGTCCCCCCTCGTCACCTCCGAGCTATTCAACGGCCTGAAACGGCACATAACTTTAATGGTGCACTCCGCCGGGTCCGCCATCTTCCCCCGGTTACCGAATCACGAGAGCACCGGCCAGAACACACGGATACAGACACGGCCGGAGGGGTGGGGACAACGCCTTGCTCCAAAGTCCCGGCCTGGGTTGTTGTTTCCCGGCCCGTGTGACTACAGAAAGAGCCGCGTTGGAGGATCACCTGGTCTCCGGCTCGGTGACGTCACGTCACACTCGTCACCGTCACGGAGATTAACAGAAGAATAACAATGAGGACAAAATTATAGATTATTATTTGGTAAACTCAAAAGATATAATTGCCTAATAATAATGGACAAGACCACAGGAACCAGATGAGTCCTCTGCACAATGTGACATTGCTGCAGCCTGGAATTGAACTGCTGGTTTCGTCTGGTCAGAGGAGAACTGGCCCCCCGACTGAGCCTGGTTTCTCCCAAGGTTTTTTCCCCATTCTGTCACCGATGGAGTTTTGGTTCCTGGCTTGCTTAGTTGGGGACACTTCATTTCCAGCGATATCGTTGACTTGATTGCAAATGATTGCAAAGATACTATTTAAACTGAACTGAGCTGGATGATGACATCACTGAATTCAATGATGAGTCTTTAACTGAAAAATTAACTATTTTCATTTTGCATTATTGACACACTATTTTCTTAATTAATGCTGTTCAGTTGCTTTGACACAATCTGTATTGTTAAAAGCGCTATATAAATAAAGGTGACTTGACTTGACTTAATAACATAAAATTCACCCCCCCCCCATTTTTTTTATTTTTATTAAAATTAAAATTAAAAATGACACTAAATTATATTGATAATCCATTTTTCTTAGTTATTCTGCTGTATGTGTTTTGTTACAATTTATCTGTGATCATCTTAATGTATTTACAATAACATTTTATTTAATATTTTGTGTCCATTTTTTTCATTTTTTAAATTTTATTATTTGCATTTCTTCATTCAATGTTTTCTTACTTTTTTACTTCCTATCTTTAGTCATTTGCAATTTCTCGTCAGTAAAACTGTAGTAAAAAGGAGGGGGGGGGGGCAAAATTTTCTCTGCTTTTTATGTTTATTGAAGTAAAATCTTGTTTTAATGTTGATCACACTTCCATCTGTTTTCATTCACAGTGTTTCATAAACAGAATGAACAGTACATCTTCAACTGCAAGGTTGTTAATTCATAACTGTGATGTCATATATTCAGATTCCAAAGGCCTAAATAAATGACATTATGGCCTTTTGTTCGCTCATGTTTTTATTTACAGCATGCATTATGACAGTATATTATTTGTGCCATTGGTTACAATGAACACTGTTGTTATTCTTTCACCCTTACATGAACCATTATTAGCTTAATGTGATAAGGTTTTTACTTGTATTTTTATTGATAATATCACATGCAGCACTATATGACTTTGTATCATCTATTTTGTGATATCACACAGTTTCACTGATCCATAAACTCTAAACCCAGCATAGAGAGGCTGAGTGAATGTGGTGTGGACTCTGTGAATGAGGGTCCTTGTGTCAGAGACGCTGTAGAAGGACAGAGTTCCTGCACTGTGATCCACATACACTCCTATTCTAGAGGAGATGGAGACCTCAGTGAGCTCAGTCTCAGTGTAATTGTGACAGAATGAGTATTTGCAGTAACTGGAAGGAAAGCAATACAAACTCCAGGACTGATCATTATATCCAAATGCACATTCATCACCCCGTCCCTTCCTGCTGATGCTCTTATATGACACTGATATACACACTCCTCTCCCACTCCACTCAACCTCCCAGTAACAGCGTCCACACACACTCTCTCTACACAACACCTGAGTCAAACTATCAAACTATGTCTGGATGATCAGGATATGACTGGTCTGTGTTAGTTTCAGTAATCATTCTGTTCTCCTCAGACAGACAGAGGTATTTATGCATTGTGTTTTCATCCAGCGTGAACCGACGGTAATCTGAAAGAGATAAAACACATAAACTGCTTCTAAATCATCTTAAAGTTACTGACATTAGATGGCATGATTTTCATTTTTTTGTGCACATTTTTCTTTTATCCCCCTTTTGTGCGTGTTGTCATTTTTACTTACATTGTAGAAACTCCTCCCTTTTCTTGGGTTCGGGGGTGGATATAAACTCGATGTATTTTACTATGAAAATCAACAGACACTGAGTGAATGAACAATATTAGTTTAATATGAAAGAAAAGAGAACATAGTATGTATGTATCCCATATATGTTTAATATTTATGCATGTTCTGGCATGATGCTTGACCTATATCTGAGAGTAAATGAATGATCCAGTGCGTTACCCATATCAGATATCTCTGCCATCTCCTCTCTGCAGAAATGCTCCAGTTTCTCTCTCAGGTGAGAAACAGATTTACCAATATCATCAAAAGAGAGACGAGAACTGACAGTGATGCTGGGTGAGTCTGTAGATCCAGGAGGAACAGAGAGAGACTGGAAACAGACACAAAGACACAATAGAAACACCAGCTAAAGACACAGAAGCATTTGATAGAAACACAATCTCTGAACAACATGCTCTTCCCTTCCTAAAGATCACTGTCCTGTTTGTCAGATCTCTGTTACCTGGAAGAAACGGATGTGATTGTCTGTGTGTGAAAGCTGCTCCAGCTCAGCATCTCTCCTCCTCAGATCTTCAATCTCCTGCCTCAGTTGCTCCAGATGTCCTTCAGATCGACTCACTGCAGCCTTTTCCTGATCTCTGATCAGCTGTGTCACCTCAGAGCAGCTTCTCTCAATGGAGCGGATCAGCTCAGTAAAGATCCTCTCACTGTCCTCCACTGCTGCCTGTGCAGAGCGCTGTTAGGACACACCGAGAGAGAGAAGCATTATAATCAGTACATTCACTCAGCTGTTACTGCTACCTCACACAGCCTGTTCCCCACTGTGGGCTTCAGTGGGACTGAAAGAGCTCCAGCACCGGCTCCTCACTGACTGACTGGAGGAGTGTCCACACTGAGTCTGAAACAGCTCTTCAGCAGCCAGCAGCTGTTCTTCTGCTCAAAACTCACCTTGTGAGACTCTATAATCTCTCTCAGCTCTTCAAGCTCATTCTGTCTCTCCTGGATTCTCTGGCGGAATTTACTCTGTCTCTCATTCAATTGACTCTGTTGGAAAAGTTTGTTGTTCAGCATATGTGTCTGTTAACCAGTAAGTTTGAAAATTTTTAGAAATGGCTGTATTTATTTAGTTTGTTAATCTTACAATTAATTTAAGAATGTAAGTGTTAGTGTTGCTAACTGCTTTTCTGATATTAACCACTATTATTAGATTTTATATAAATATATCAAATTTCCATAGTGCATGATAAACAAAAACTTTTATGGTATATTTTCAAATTAATCATGCTACAATTGTTATGTTTGCATTAGACACATTAATACCTGTTTCTCAGTCCTCTCTGCTGCAGCTGATACAGTCTCATGGTTTTTGTGTTCATCCATTGTACACAAATAACATATACACTGCTGATCAGTACGACAGAAAATCTCCAGCAGTTTCTCATGTTGAGGGCAGATCATCTCCTGCAGTTGTCCAGTGGCATCCATTAGATTGTGTCTCTTACATTTGAAGAGATTCTCATGTTGTTCAAGATGATTTTGACAGTAAGAGTTCAGACACACCAGACAGGACTTGATGGCTTTATATTTTCTCCCAGTACAGACGTCACACTCCACATCTCCAGATGCAACGTAGCACTGAGCAGGACGAGTAGCTTGTAGTTTTGTCTTCTTGAGTTTCTCCAGCACTTCAGCCAGCATGGTGTTTTTACCTAAAACAGGTCTTGGAGTGAAGGTCTGTCTGCACTGAGGGCACCTGTAGACTCCCTTCTGATCATCCTGATCCCAGCAGCCTGTAATACAGCTCATACAGTAACTGTGTCCACAGGGAATGGTCACTGGATCTTTCAGTAGATCAAGACAGATTGAACAGCTGAACTCATCCTGAGCCAAAGAAACACTAGATACTGCCATTTTACTGCAAATACAATAACTCAGACAGTCTAGATCTTAGAAACAGAAATCAACAACAACAGCAAAACTGCTGAATCCCACACCCAGACTAAGAAGGAAGTAGTGATGAGTTTCACTTTCACTGAACTGAAAGTAGGAGTGGCCAAGAGAGGGAGGAAGAGAGGGAAAGCAGGAGAGAGAGAGCTGGTGAGATGAAGGTTTCAACTCAACTATGTCTTTTACACATTTAAAATTATTCCTGCATTCTGTTGAAAGTATGTTTGTGTTAATAGTTGATCTCTCATGTAACATTGCAATCTAACACTCTGCTGCTCTCTGAGCACAAATACTAATGTTGACCCTCAAAATATTTCCTCTCACTGTTTACTAAGTGTCCCTACAATGAGTCTACTGTTAATGATTTTATTGTATTATCACTTCTATTGCATGACAATTTATAAAATAATATTTAATATGCAAATCATGAATAATTGTAGAAGAGTTTGTTGCTTTTATAACTGCTGCATGATTGTCATGTGATAACTTTGTTAAATAATATCCATGATAAATTTTAAATTAAAAGTCTCGTCATCATCTTGCCAATTAGGAAGAGTTTAAAAACATTCAGGTTATTTGGTAGAGTGAACCAGTGACAGTTATGGAAGAAGAATGGAACAGCAGTGACACAAACTTACATTTGAAATTTAAATAAAGGATCTAAATGAGTGTGAGCATCCAGTGGGTTTACAGTTAAGTATCCTAATTTAACACAGGGAACAGGGCAAGTGTGTTACCACTGTGCTTTAAGTAAGTACTCTTAATGGGAGGCTGATAGAGCAGGACTGGCCCTTTCTGTTATTGGTTAAAGTCGGTGTGGTTAAAATAAATGATTAATGGCTTACAGTAAGTCTGTTGAGGCAAAATGAGAAGATCCAGAGATGCAGTGACAGAAGCAACAATATGAAACTCAATTGTCACAATTATTTCTGGAAAACATTACACATATTTGCATTTTTATTTAAGTAAATATCTCTCTAGTGTCACTGTTGAATCCAACATTGTTTAGACATTTAATATTTGAAGACGAAGAGGAACCTGTAAATCCACTCAGTTAATGAAGGAAACACAACAATGCCTCTCATGCTTCTAATTTGTTT
Source organism: Sinocyclocheilus grahami (assembly GCF_001515645.1). Taxonomy (NCBI): domain Eukaryota; kingdom Metazoa; phylum Chordata; class Actinopteri; order Cypriniformes; family Cyprinidae; genus Sinocyclocheilus; species Sinocyclocheilus grahami. Next base: position 140,450 of record NW_015505799.1, on the reverse strand, counting down.
TATTTATATTAAACAAGTAAGTAAATTAAGTTACATTACAAGTATTATTTCTGCTGTCGGTGTCAATGATGATATTTCCACATAGTTTCTTCTAGTCTTTCTTTATAAATATTCATTTATCTGATTAAACTAAGATTTACACACAAATAAAGTTTCATGTTATTTCCCTGATAGGAGTTCAGATAGTATATTGATCTGGAAATAAATAAAGAAAAGACTCCACTCGACATTTTTCACTGATTTTACATTGACCTTAAACATGATTCTCTGTACCTTCAATACAGTTCAATTCACACAGTTTTACTTTTGAAACTGATCCAAATTTATAATTGACTCTAAGCCCAGCATAGAGAGGCTGAGTGAATGTGGTGTGGACTCTGTGAATGAGGTTCATTGTGTCAGAGACGCTGTAGAAGGACAGAGTTCCTGCACTGTGATCCACATACACTCCTATTCTAGAGGAGCTGGAGACTACAGGGAGTCTAGTCTTTTTGTTATTGTGCCAGAAAAAACATGTGGAGGGAGAGCAAAATAATCTCCAAGACTGAATGTTGCGTCCAAAAGCACATTCATTTCTCTCTCCCTTCCTGCTGATTCTCTTATATGATACTGATATACCGACCTTACCACTCCACTCAACCTCCCAGTAACGGCGTCCACACACACTCTCTCTACACAACACCTGCTCCACAGTGTCAAATCTGTCTGGATGATCAGGATACGGCTGGACCGTGTCAGTGTATGTAATCACTCTGTTCCCCTCAGACAGACAAATTCTTTTATGCACTGTATTTATTTCCAGAGTGAACTGATGGGAATCTGATGGAAACAAAACAAATAATCTAGAATATAATGAAACATTAAGAGATGCAAGAGTTTTATTTTTATTTCTTATTTTATTCAACTTCAAGATTAACAGAGAAGAATTGTTACTTCATGAAGCTGTCAATCAGATTATAAAGGCGTAAATCAATGTAGTAGTAGCATGTGTGTGTGTGTGTGTGTGTGTGTGTGTAGAGACTTACATTGTAAAAACTCCTCCCTGGACTTGAGCTCAGGTGTGGGAAAGATCTCAATGTATGTTACTGTGGAATATTAATAAAAGTACAGAGAACACTAAATGTACATCTATTTAATATTACATTTTTACTGAGAGTACATAAATGATCCAGTACTTACGTTGACCAGATATCTTCTCTATCTCTTCTCTGCAGAAATGCTCCAGTTTCTCTCTCAGATGAGACACAGATTTACCAATATCATCAAAAGAGAGACGAGAACTGACAGTTATGCTGGGCGTGTCTGTAGATCCAGGAGGAACAGAGAGAGACTGGAAACACTACACAGACACAAAGACACAAGAGAAACACCAGCTAAAGACACAGAAACATTTGATAGAAACACAATCTCTGAACAACATGCTCTTCCCTTCCTAAAGATCACTGTCCTGTTTGTCAGATCTCTGTTACCTGGAAGAAATGGATGTGATGCTCTGTGTGTGAAAGTTGCTCCAGCTCAGCGTCTCTCCTCCTCAGATCTTCAATCTCCTGCTCCAGTTGCTCCAGTTGTCCTTCAGCTCGACTCACTGCAGCCTTTTCCTGATCTCTGATCAGCTGTGTCACCTCAGAGCGGCTTCTCTCAATGGAGCGGATCAGCTCAGTAAAGATCCTCTCACTGTCCTCCACTGCTGCCTGTGCAGAGCACTGTTAGGACACACAGAGAGAGAGAAGCATTAGAATCAGTCCATTCACTCAGCTCTTACTGCTACCTCACACAGCCTGTTCCCCACAGTGGGCTTCAGTGGGACTGAAAGAGCTCCAGCACTGGCTCCTCACTGACTGACTGGAGGAGAGTCCAAACTGAGTCTGAAACAGCTCTTCAGCAGCCAGCAGCTGTTCTTCTGCTCAAAACTCACCTTGTGAGACTCTACAGCCTCTCTCAGCTTCTCAAGCTCCTTCTGTCTCTCCTGGATCCTCTTCTGGAAATTTCTCTGTGTTTTTTCCAACTGTCTCTGTTGGGAAGTTAATGTTACATGTCTATGTGAATCCATATGCTTTCAGACATCAGTCATTATAGTAACAGCAGTGCTATAATCCAGTGGTACTCACTGGTTCTGTGGACCCACTGCTCTACAGATTTTGTATGTCTGCCTTAACTGACATACACAGTTCAGTTCATGGAGCTCTCTCCTTCAAGCTGATGATCTGAATCAGGTGTGTTAAATAAGGAAGACATATAAAATGTGCAGAGCAGTGGGTCCCCAGGACCGGAGTTGGGAATCACTGTAATAATAAAACATATTTTGCATGCATTTGACATTAATTTAAGCATTTTTATTTCATACCTGTTTCTCAGTCCTCTCTGCTGCAACTGATACAGTGTTGTGATTTTTGTGTTCCTCCACCATACACAGCAAACAAATACATTTCTGTTCACTACGACAGAAGATCTCTAGTAGTTTCTCATGTTGAGGGCAGATCATCTCCTGCAGTTGTCCAGTGGCATCCATTAGATTGTGTCCCTTACTTCTGAAGAAAGTCTCATGTTGTTCAAGATGATTTTGACAGTAAGAGTTCAGACACACCAGACAGGACTTGATGGCTTTGTTTTTGTCCCCAGTACAGACGTCACACTCCACATTTCCAGATCCAGCGAAACACTGGTCAGGATGAACAGCTTGGAGTTTTGTCTTCTTGAGTTTCTCCAGCACTTCAGCCAGCATGGTGTTTTTACCTAAAACAGGTCTTGGAGTGAAGGTCTGTCTGCACTGAGGGCAGCTGTAGACTCCCTTCTGATCATCCTGATCCCAGCAGCCTGTAATACAGCTCATACAGTAACTGTGTCCACAGGTAAGCGCCACTGGATCCTTCAGTAGATCCAGACAGATTGAACAGCTGAACTGATCCTGAGCCAAAGAAACACTGGATTCTGCCATTTTAATACACAAAATAGTAACCCACAAAGAGTCTAGTCTAAAATTCAAAGAACGCTGATTCCCACAACAAGAAAATGCAGGAAGTAGGAGTAAGTTTCACTTTTTCCTGAACTGAATGTAGGAGGGGCTGACAGAGCGAAAAGAGAAGGGATTCATTATAATCAGTAGTTGACATTCATTTGAACAACATCAGACACACATACACCTACATTCTGTGTAAATGTGTAATACAAATATTTTGTGTCAGTGTAACACTTTGCTGCCATGTTTGGTGCACAGTGATAACCAGCTCAACTCCTTTTACAACAACACGCTTCTTAACGGCTACAGACAGTTGTTTGTTCTGTTAAATTCTGAATACATTTATGTTCACACAGTCATTGTTTGGGACTGATGAGTAAATTTAATAACAGGCGATGGTGTCAAATTGTTTCCTTCACACAACAGATTATATACATTACCCTAGCCACTGACTGAATAACCAATGTCACACCCCTTTTATATTCAAGTGATAACAGTGAATATCACCTGTAACCATAGTTCATACAGTACATACAGTAAGTGTGTCCACAGGGAATGGCCGCTGGATCCTTCAGTAGATCCAGACAGCTGAACTGATCCTGAGCCAAAGAAACACTGGATTCTGCCATTTTACTGAACATAGACACAGCAGTTCACAGATAGAAACAGTTAAAACACAAAAGAAAAGAAAGACAAAAACCTATTGAATTTCACTGCCAGACTGAGCAGGAGGAAAATAGTTTAGTATTTTATGACAGTGAAGGTAGGTGTGCTGGATGGAATAAAGTTCACACAGGAAGAAATTTATGAGTAACCTTTTCTCTTTCAGATTGTTTTGAGCAGTCTGTGAAGAAGAAGCTCAATTAATGTGTTGGTTATACTACAGATTATCTGCACTTTCTGACATGACAATTTTCATGTTTTATGAAAGTTGTAACTATAAATTACAAAATATATTACTGCATGTTTAACATTACTTAGAAACACCAATGCAGGGATGTTTGTATTGTTTGTAAAAAATTGTGCTTTTGTGTCAGTGTGTCAGTGTAACATTGCCATTTAATTTGGCATCTAATCCAATGAAAATCAGACTAGAGCTCTGCGCGGGCCTCAAAGATAGGCCCTAGCCCGGCCGTCTTGACCCGAGCCCATCTCCCCCCTGATGTCCGACAGCTCATCAGAATTATTGACCCGAGCCCATACTCGGAATTAGCACTCTGCATTTATCCCATATGCAGTGCGCACACACACAGCAGGGAACACACACACCGTGAACACACACCCGGAGCAGCACAGATAGAAACAGTTAAAACACAAAAGAAAAGAAAGACAAAAACCTATTGAATTTCACTGCCAGACTGAGCAGGAGGAAAATAGTTTAGTATTTTATGACAGTGAAGGTAGGTGTGCTGGATGGAATAAAGTTCACACAGGAAGAAATTTATGAGTAACCTTTTCTCTTTCAGATTGTTTTGAGCAGTCTGTGAAGAAGAAGCTCAATTAATGTGTTGGTTATACTACAGATTATCTGCACTTTCTGACATGACAATTTTCATGTTTTATGAAAGTTGTAACTATAAATTACGAAATATATTACTGCATGTTTAACATTACTTAGAAACACCAATGCAGGGATGTTTGTATTGTTTGTAAAAAATTGTGCTTTTGTGTCAGTGTGTCAGTGTAACATTGCCATTTAATTTGGCATCTAATCCAATGAAAATCAGACTAGAGCTCTGCGCGGGCCTCAAAGATAGGCCCTAGCCCGGCCGTCTTGACCCGAGCCCATCTCCCCCCTGATGTCCGACAGCTCATCAGAATTATTGACCCGAGCCCATACTCGGAATTAGCACTCTGCATTTATCCCATATGCAGTGCGCACACACACAGCAGGGAACACACACACCGTGAACACACACCCGGAGCAGTGGGCAGCCATTTTGCTGCGCAGTTGGGGGTTCGGTGCCTTGCTCAAGGACACCTCAGTCGTTGGTATTGAAAGTGGGAGAGAGCATGTACATTCAGTCCCCCCACCTACAATCCCTGCCGGTACGAGACTCGAACCCGCAACCTTTGGGTTACTCTCTAACCATTAGGCCACGTCTTCCCCCTACTGTTTCAGCAATAGTTCAGTTTTGTGTAATGTCAAAGTGATTATATTTCGTTTCGTGTTTTTATTAAGTTAATTTAGAAAAACGTTTGGAACATTTTTTTGTTCGTTAAATGTAAGTTTTTGTAAGGAGCAAGGGCCAGCGGCAGACAGTGAGTTTATCCTGTTTGATCAATTTAGCCTTCTCAAATAATCATTATTTTAATCTCCAACCTGTAATTTATCAGTTTAAATTATTTTTATACAAAGAGTAAATATGAACACCCACAATGAAAAAATATCCTCTACCTTTTCTTTCCTTTGAAAGATGTGCACTTCAGAAGCACAGATTCGGCACATATTGACAATTGGTTTGCAACCAATAAATCAGAACCTAAGAAATGCACAGTATTAATTTTAATGTGACAAACAGACAACTTTAACCACATTTAAGGTTTCAGTTTAATCTTTTCAATTAAGTTGCTACTTATACTGAAGTACTGCAGTTTGGAAGCCAACAATTAAAGAAGTCATGCTTCCATTTTATTGTAGGCCCCAGCCCTCTAGAGAGATGGCAACTTTTTTCTTGCTGCTGTCATCAAGTGCTTGCTAATGAGGGAATGTTGGGTCTCTGCAGTTATGTATGTAGAGGGCCACGAGATAAGTCAGTTTGTGATTTGGTGCTATGTATAATATATATATATATATATATATATATATATAAAATTACAAAAACTCTATACTTAATTGAACGGCCCAATTTCCATTCATCACTTTTATTAATTTGAATACTGAATGTAAAATAACCTGCCAAAATTTACATAACCTCAAAGCCGCAACTTGCGCAAGGATCATAATTTAAAATGAATGAATTTCTGATCTTTGTGTTGTACGGCTTCTGCCATCAGTCAAGGCAAGGGAGGCAGAGTCTCTTTAGAAAAATAAAACTGGATGAGAACGTTATCAATATTACAAAAATAAAACAACGCAAGTATTACAAAATGTGACATTAAAAAGTGTAAAAGTCACTAGTTTTTACAAAATAACTGTCCAACTGCGACACCCGCTGGTAAAGCTAAAAAGAACAGCTGAACATCAGTTGACAAATAAAATATATTGTTTATATTATTACTGTCTTTTGTTATGCTTTTGGAATAAATATGAAAATACGTAAAAACACTAATTTGATAAACAGAATATTACATAGTGTAAAAATACAAAATATAATGCTAAATATATCTATAGAACATTTTAAATTACTACTTTAAAACTAAATAATTCAAATCAAAAACAAAAACTCTTTTTACAGATTTGATAAAATCCGTAAAAATGCATTTCTCTAAAGGCGCGTCCAATGAGGAGATGGCGAGTCAGGATCGTCATCTTTATCTTTGCGACACTGACTCAGAAAACACTAATTTATTAATAAATAATTCAAATATCTCCTTACTATTTCCCCCGACACATTCATGGTAATTACTTTTGCTGGGGCTTTGCTGCAGGCTTTAGCCTATTGCGTGCGCTTTTTGCGCATATGTTTGCAGATTCTGTACTGCACATGACCAACTGACTCACTGTTTGCCGTAGTAATCAAATCAAAACTCTTCCAAAATACAGCTTTCCCCGAAACATTGGGAACTTTTAGTAACTCCCCACGCTCCAACTTCTCCCTGAAGCTCTGCATGGTCAGCTGTCACCACCTGTATGTTAGTGCGTGCGTATATGCGTTGCGTATTGCATAGACTATGTATAATATGCCTATTTATAATATAACCAATATAACAATATTTCATACAGTAGCCTATGTGTGCTCTGCGCGTATATGGGCACAATAAAAGGAGAGAAGCTAAATGAGCCCGAGTCCGACCCGAGCCCGATCTGTAAAAAAAATAAAAAAAATAAAATAAAAATAAAAAGATCCGATCCCGGCTCGATTGGACTCAGCGGGACCCGACGGGCTTGCAGGCCTCTAAATCAGACAAATAATTTTGGAGAGCACTTTTTAAATTCCTAATTTCTTAATTATAGTTTAGTGAGGTTCTCCATCTATAGCCTCACGGTGGCGTCAGTTTACCGTCATACGACCCTCCAGATTCCAAGCGAAGTTCTCACAAGCACCGGCCCGTCAGGAGCGCGTGGGAGTGCGCTTGTGGGAAAGCGTTCGCTCGCGCCGCGGCTCAGGAACGAGGAACTTCGACGCTCAACTGCCCAGCAAGACCAATGAACGTGAAATTCATCATGTTTCTTTCGCCCTAGCTCACGAAACACCTGGAACATTTCTTGAGGTACGTTCATCTGTCGGTAACCTGTAGACATAGAAACAATGATAGGTGTTTAATAGGGTTTTACGGATTTTGTGAACGTGCTAGCTGGTTAGCAGGTAGGAATGAGAGCGAACCTGTTTCCTCAGGTCTACTCACCTCTTTCCAGCGGAGAAAACTATGTATACAGTCTTTAACACTGAATTTCCTGAGAAAATTAAATTTGAACGTTTATTTTGAGACGTTAACCTGTCACACAGGTGAGTTTTAAAGTGTGACACTTATCGTTAACTTAATTTACCTGAGGGAAGGAGTTTCACCTCAGATTAAAGATCTTCCCTTTAGCCTCATTCTTTTTTTTTTACCATTTAATTTTTTTGTAATGCATTTTTTATTATTATTTATTTTGTCAGCTGGATTATGTTTGACTGGGAAAGCTAATTTCGTGACGTTTGACATTGATGTGTCATTGTTTGAAGTGTTTATATGACATAACGATACAGATTTATGTCGTACACGGAGGTAAAATGACAAGGAAATTGTAGTTAACGTTACTCATTGTTTAGGGGGAAATGATCATTATCAATGGCAAATTGTAAAACGGTAGTTTATGTCCTGCCATGCATTTTAACACTTAATTTAAGCGGCCTTAAAGAGTTTAAATCCTGGATTAAAATCTATAGGACAGCACTTTAAAGGGGTCATATGATGCTTTTTTAAAGATAATTATTTTGTGTATTTGGTGTAACAGAATGTTGACATGCTTTAATGTTCAAAAAACACATTATTTTTCAAATACTGTACATTATTGTAGGTCCTCTATGCCCCGCCTCTCTCAAACACTTTTTCTACAAAGTCCCTCCTTCCGACAAGCGCAGTCTGCTCTGATTGGCCAGCTGACCCAGTACATTGTGATTGGCCGAAAGCACTGTCGGAATGTAACGCCCCTTACCATAATCGCCAGCTTCAACTTTCAAAATAAATGTAAAGACAGTAAATAATGTCATTAGTTTTACCATCAGTTCAAGCCCGAAAGGGGAACAGAGTCGCGTGACAGACACAGTGATGAAGCTGCTATGTGTGCAGTACACTTGGTTTCTGAAACCAAGCCTTCTTTCTTTGCGTGCACATTTGGGCGGCATTATGCTAATATTTCCACATAGTGAGGTAGATATGTGGGGGCGTGTTAGAACGAGCCGTTTTAGGGGGGCGTGGCAGAGTCTTAACTTTGATAAAGAATATCTCTTTGGTTTTGAGACTTTAGTCTTTGCAACTTCAGGGATCTTATCTATGCACAATCAGCTTGTAACACTCCAAAGAGAAAGGAAATCGCATCATATGACCCCTTTAAGCTGTCCTCATGTTGACAGGAGGGTATGTAGGCTATGCTAGTGATTGTGTTGTAGATTTGATGAGCTTTCTCTGTGTGGGTGGAGCTTCTGTCACATGCTTTGCTCTTACATTGTCTTGTTAAACTTATTGTGCATTATTTATTCAATTCACTGAAACACTGGCTTTGTGCTTACTGACATTCATTAAAAGTTTTCCCATGACAAATAAAAATACCTTTTTGAATGAAACTTTGTTGTATTCTAGTCCAAAACATGAAAGAAAGCTTTGATATTTCTCCAAATTTCCCAAGGTCATGGGAAACTTGGAAAAGTCATGTGAAAATTAACAAAATCGTTAAAAGGTGTCATATATATATATATAGGAATTATAGATTTGTCTAGTTTTGTATTGGCTAGAAATTGTTTGAAAATTGTTTCCTTATAAAATTATCATTGAAAAAATCATTGGTCAAAAGTTGTAGGAACCTTTTCTTTTCTTTTCTTCATCCCAAAATCCTGTTCTCAGACACTTCGCCGCAGGATTTACTCTTCCTGATGTCATCACTCATTGGATCAGGCTTGTGTTCAGTAAACCAGTGTTTAGTTGCTTAGCTCAGCTGTCTCTGGTTAAGCAGCATGCCGACATGGGCTATCAGTGATTTCTTTTGATGCTGTGCTTAAGTTATGAGGCTGGAAAGACACCTGCACTATCAGACGTCCACAGAAACTTCAGCAGGATTAATAGACTTTTGTCATACATTTTTTTTCTAGACATAAAATCAGATATAGCTATTACAGTTGGCTATTGGCAATGAGCTTTTCCTTGAATATATGACATAAAATGTGCTGTTTAGTGTCTGGTGCTGAAGGAAAACACTAGAATTGTGATTATACAAGCATACAAGTAATGTGACAGAATCCTTTGTAGAGACCACGTGTTTGTTAGCAAAGTCATTGCTGCACTTTTGTGTAACTACTTACTTAGGCTAGATGTTTTAAGTGCCTACATTAAAAACCTTTGGCCCTGGAGATATGAATAATACTTTAGACAGATGAGTTTAGTTTTGTGTAATATTGTCATGTTTATCATAGTTAAATGTGTATGGTGTGTGTTTAAAGGTGTCACCTTTAGAAAATCACTGAAAAGGCCACTGAATCTGCTTTGTATAATTTGTGACCTCATAATTGTGTCTCAATCAGGACGAGTTGCTCAAGTCAAAGACACCTGAGTGTGGATGTTTGCTTTGTGCTGAAGTTCATATACCCTGAATCAAATTCCACTTTGTTTCAAAATCCTGGTTTCTCCATAGTGGTGAATGTTTTGAACTCACAGGAAGGAGTTTTTGCTTCATGTTTTAATTTGTGCACCTTACACATAATACTGTATGTTAAAATGTTATTAGATGAGAATATGAGAAATGAGGCTAAATTTGCAGGTTTATATAGAAAAGGTTTTATGACATCATTCCAGGAAGTTGAAAAACCAACAGCATAAATATTATTTTATTAATATTTAATTTAATTTTAATTTTTACATTTAATTGATCAGTTTTCATTATCTTTTATTTTCATATAGTCAAAGAGGAAACTAATGACATTGCTTGGTCAAGCATAGGGATGCTCCGAACAGGATTTTTGCAGCCGATACGGAGTACCGATTTCTTGTCATGGTGATCGGCCGATATGATGCCGATTCTGATGCTTCAAGCTTTATATAGACGGTTTCATCGGGCGTACGCACCTGGCCCGAAGTTAACTTCCGGTCTGTGTTTGTTTATCAGCCTGGCTATGGCGCCAGCTACAAACACAGTTAAAGTTAAGGTGATGAGCAGACTGAAGTTGTTAATCCACGGGCTGGGTAATAAAAAATGCATTCTGATTATTTGCGGGTGGATAAAATAAATCATAAATTATGCAAATATTAACTATATATTTTTTTAAATAAATGTTTTTCATGAGGCAGACGATTTCGCGTGCGAATTCAGTGACAGAAACAGTGACATTCCAGATAAAGTTTGAAAGGAGTAAAGCCTGTGTTAATGCTATTGAGTAGGCTAATATGGCCAAAGAAGATATTTTGTTTTATAAATAACAGCCCACGATCAGTGTATTATGTTACTGTTATCCCTTACGGCTCCGATGAGGTTTTGTTCCGTCCTCCACGCTGTGACAACTCACAAAATACTATTTTTAGCCAAGCAGCGCGGAGAGCCGCTTCAGAAACGTGCCGCGGCTGGCTCATAAACACAAGCACTGACTAGATCGGCCGCGATCAGCTCCGGTTCCCATGTAGCCGTAACGCGCCGCAGACGCGTGCAGTGAGGCGCAGATCAGCTCTAACGTCACTGAATCTGCTGTTAAAAATGAACCATCTATTTATCATATCATTATGCGAAACATACGCGACAAATAGCAAATTTTTCATTGTTTCTCGAAACGTATCATAGCATTTCCACACCAGCGATGACATGACTGTGGTGCCAATTAATTTATGACGTCATCAAATTGTGATCGGTTCGTGAGATCAGCCGAGTTAGTGAGTACCGATCGAGTCATAAAATGTGATTATCGGTCGATCGATCGGAGCATCCCTGGTCATTTACCATAAAACTGCCTTGACTTTGCAACCGCAGAACATTTCACACACTGATACAGAAGTCATCAATATTTCTGATAAAATGTCCTTTGTCTCTCTCTTTCTCCTTCAGCTGATTTCAAATCAACCCACCCACACCTCACCATGCTCCTCTACTCCTGCTGTTGACCTTTGACAGCGATGGCAGACCGCTCGGTGGCTCCGGGTCAGATGTACATAGAGGTGATGCACGACTATGAGTACAAATCCAAAGACCGTGTGATCATCATTAAACAGGGAGAACGTTACCTGCTTGTGAAGAAGACCAATGAAGACTGGTGGCAGGTGCGCAAGGACGAGGCCAGTAAGGCCTTCTATGTCCCAGCGCAGTATGTGCGGGAGGTGCGACGGGCTCTCATGCCCCCTCCTAAACCTCTCAGTGCAGCAGGCCGAGGGGGGACTGGACCCATTCGACCATCTGGCCTGGAGATCCAGTGGCCAGATGAGAACAAAAAGAGCCCGTGTCCCTCTCCCTCCGGCAATGCTTTACTGCCGCCCAATGATGACAGAGGCAGCCCGGGCAGCCCGACGGCACACGTCCCCCCAACACAAATTAACACTTTACCTGGCTCACTTCCTCGTTCCAGAGCCAAGTCCCCAAGTCGCAATGTAGATGGAGAGAAGGATAAAGATAAAGAGTTGGAGAAGAGCAGTCGTGGACCAGAAAAAGGTGCAATTCATGAAGAGTTTGCCGGAGAGGGAGGTGGCTTGGATAAGAACCAAAATGATTCAGAATCCGCGGATGATCTCAGCAGCGGTTCAACTGATAACCTACAGGTGAGAACCGCTTGTATACCCACTTATTAAAGGTGAAGGATAGTCTCATCATGTCCTTCCGTGCCTCACAATATCTTACCATTTTATCTGGGGCTTGACGGTAAAGAGCAAACTTGTACCAAAACGTTAGCTTACCTGTTGAGAAGAAACTCAAGTTTAGCATCTCGATTGAAACCCAAACATTCCCTCCGATTCCTCCATCTTTAAAAGCACCACCAGTGTTTACCTTGTTTTACGCCTTTGTCTGTCTATGCTTATTTTGGCAAGTGTTCAAATTTTTGCTTGCATTTCTTCAAATGAATCTGAATTTATTTTCCCATGTATCACATCAGCCATGTTGCCACACTGGCTAAACACCGTCTGGCTCAGCTTCCTACAGTAGAAACCCCTCAAACTCTAACTTTTGGTTGAGCTGGAAAGTGACTGATGAATCATAGCGGGCTGCTCTAAATGATTTGATGGTGCCTGGGAGGCTCAATGTTTACACTTTTGGGGGAAATAAACCCATGAATGGTATAGGCCTACTTATAGTAGTCAATGAACAATAAACTTGGTGAAGAGAGTGTATTTTGACCTAAAAAATAGTACAAACTTTAATACAGCGTAGGGCTGCACAATTAATCAAAATTAAATCGCAAAGGCGATAAATCGCGATTAGGCAGAAGCTGCGATTGTCATGCGTATCTTTCAGTGACGCACGGTTTTGTGATCAGCAGTAAATGTCCATCCAAAGCCAGAGGGCGCTCTCTTGCGGAAACTCCAAATAACCCTTGCAGAAGAAACCCAGTTTGTATAGTAAATGCCTATAGCGGTTGCTGAATAAACAGAAGATTTAACTGCTTTCATTAATTCAACGTGACTAATAAACACAGGACTACGACAATATATGGTTTATCCAAGTTCGTCTTATTATAATTTTTATTATAGTAAAGTATATAATAATGCAATGCTAATCGACATCGCCTTTATCACTGCTTAGAATACTATAAAATACGTTGCGTGGCTTATTCTGTGTAAGAAGCCACATCATCTCACAGAAGGATTTATTTCAAACACTCGACTGACTTTATGAAGTGAGTTTGGAGTAAAAACGTTATCAAATGTTGTATTTTTCAGATGGAGCAGCGTTTACTACACAAAGCCATAGTTCACTGACAAGCTACGCAAAAATTAGTCATAATCGCAGACGATTTAATCGCGATTTACTACTAGTCACAGAACCGGCTTTACTGACAAGATGCGCATGACAATCGCATTCGATTAATTGTGCTGCCCTAATACAGCAAATAATTTTCCTAATTCAAAAAGTCTATTTGGACATTCTGCTCTCTTAAGCCCTTTTGAACAATTTAGATCTAGAGTCTAATTAACAAATTTTCTGTTTTTTGAAATGAGATTTGATAGAATCACCTAGACATGTTCATTCTTAAACACATTCCTGTACACCACTGTGTTGGACTCTTGTTTTGCCATAGTTACTCATAATTTTATAAGTCATGGCTCTCTCTCTCACAGTCACACTCCTTCCTTTCCCTCAAGCTCTTAGTTTCGCCATCTCCTCCCACTGTTTTTCTGTCTTTTCCTTCTGTTGTGTCATCACAGCATTTCTGCTAAACAGCAAATATTTGCTTTTGTGTCATCATGGCATGTGTAGGATGGCGTTAATGCTTTGTTTTGAATGCTCTCTCACTCACACAGATACGATATAATTAAAAAAGAATAAAATTTGACAAGGATGCATTAAATTGATAAAAAGAGACGGTAAAGAAATGCTTTTAAACTTCATCTAAGAACCCTGAAAGAATATTTAAATGTTTTCACAAAAAATATTAAGCAGCAGAACTGTTTTCAACATTGATAATAATACAAAATGTTTCAGCATATTAGAATGATTTCTGAAGAATCATGTGACACCGAAGACTGGAGTAATGATGCTGACAATTCAGTTTTGCCAAAATATATTCAAATAGAAAACAGTTAATATTGTGATAATATTTCACAATATTACTGTTTTTACTGTATTTTGTTTATCAAATAAATGCAGCCTTAGTAAGCATAAGAGATTTATTTGAAAAACATTACCAATCCCAAACCTTTAAATGGTAGTGTAGTTTTGTTGTACCTCAATTTAACTTGTTTAGGATTTGTCCCCCTCTGTTTTCACCTGGTTTCTTTGTCAATGTAATGTAAAAATCATGGTGATAGCTGATTAAATGTATCTTCTGTGGTATAAATGGTATAGCAAAATCTCTCTACCAATTTACGAATTTCATGTTCTAAACCGAAGTGTACCGCGGGCGGGACACCCCTCTCTGCACAATATTACTAATCATATTTTTCAAACCACTGCCTTGATCAACAAAAAATGGATATAATTTGAAAGCTCAGAGTCTGAGCTTTGCAGTGCATGTAGCTTTGATTAACTCCAAAGTAGTGCCGAGTTATTTGCTGATAAATGACAAAAAAAAAATCATAATTTACTAAATATTTTTTTTGTGCCATGTACTTTAAATGTCAAAAATATCATACAGCTCAAATAGTCATGTGCCATATCATATGTCATTTCAAAGGTCTCATCGAGTAGAATAAAACAAGCATAATTTTTTGGGGCTTTGAATAAACTGGAGCAAGTTTTTGTACAAAAAGTCACCCCCAGACCCATATTTAAATAATATATTGATGTCACCATTTTACTTGTAACTTCATAAAACATGAGGTCATCATGTGAAATGTGGTCATCATTCATGAAAACATCAGATCGTGGAAAATTAGGCACCATTATTTAGAGCAGATTCTCCTGATTAAAAAGAGCCCAAAACCTATAATCTGACATTTATATCTAAAGATTTTCCTCATGAATTTATAACACACATAAAACTGCACATAATCATATTTTTCAAACCACTGCCTTGATCAACAAAAAATGGATATAATTTGAAAGCTCAGAGTCTGAGCTTTGCAGTGCATGTAGCTTTGATTAACTCCAAAGTAGTGCCGAGTTATTTGCTGATAAATGACAAAAAAAAAATCATAATTTACTAAATATTTTTTTTGTGCCATGTACTTTAAATGTCAAAAATATCATACAGCTCAAATAGTCATGTGCCATATCATATGTCATTTCAAAGGTCTCATCGAGTAGAATAAAACAAGCATAATTTTTTGGGGCTTTGAATAAACTGGAGCAAGTTTTTGTACAAAAAGTCACCCCCAGACCCATATTTAAATAATATATTGATGTCACCATTTTACTTGTAACTTCATAAAACATGAGGTCATCATGTGAAATGTGGTCATCATTCATGAAAACATCAGATCGTGGAAAATTAGGCACCATTATTTAGAGCAGATTCTCCTGATTAAAAAGAGCCCAAAACCTATAATCTGACATTTATATCTAAAGATTTTCCTCATGAATTTATAACACACATAAAACTGCACAGGCAGCATGTAGTTTAGCCAAAAAATCTAAGGTAGCTGTCATGTGACGATTTCGCTCGTAACTTCATAAAACATGCTTATATAATAGAAAATGACACGTCATTATTTGCAGAAAATTCTCCCGATTAAAAAGAGTTACCAAACTCACCAAAATCCATCGTTTAGATCTAAAGATATCTCTCATAAAGCTATAACACATAAAACAGAATTAGGTCATGTAGCTTAGCAAAAAAATCAGAGGTTGCAGTCCTGTGGCGTTTTAGCTCGTAACTTCACCAAACATGCATAGATCTTATGCATATATAATTAGATTTTATGCATATAACTGCGCAACATTATATTCAGAAAATTCTCCTGATTAAAAAGAGCCCAAATTTACCATAATCTGTCAATCAGATCGAAAGATTTCGTTCATAGAACTGTAACACATGCAAAAACATGCATAGATCTTGAAAAACTGCACGTCATTATTTTCAGAACATCCTCCCGATTTAAATGAGCCCAGTTACCATAATCCGTCGATGAGATCCAAAGATATTGCTCATATTGCTATAACACATCAAATCCAATGGGCACGCTTCAGGTGCAGCAGGACAAATAAGTGTAGTCTCACTTTGCGCTTTTATTCATAACTTCATGAGACATGCATATATCATGAAAAATTGCACGTCATTATTTTCAGAAAATTCTCCGTTCATTGGATCTAAATATATTACTTATAATGTTATCACACACATGAAACCATTAAACTGAGAAAAACATAGGTTACGTTTTCATTCATAACTTCATAGATCATGGAAAATAGCACATCATTATTTCCAGAAAATTCTCTCGATTAAAATGAGCTAGTCTTACCATAATCTGTCATTTAGATCTAAAGATATGCGTCATCGAATTATAACACATAAAACTCCAAATGCGCACGTTGCAATATTCTTCATTTCATGAAACATGCTCCGATTGTGGAAAATGACATATCATTATTTACAGCAGATTCTCTCGATTGAAATTAGTCCAAAATCAAAACAATCCATTGCGTCTTTCATGTATAAATAATGCCTAAACCCATGAATTGAAGAAATCAGTTGGAGAGCTCTATTGAACACTTAACAAGCTGAATGAAAAACCTATAATGTTTGTCTATTTTATCTTTTATATAACCTTTTTTTTTAAATAATTAGGTATCATTTTAAAGCGTAGAAATTCAGCTTTCGAATGCATCCAACCATTTTGATCAACTCCTAACCAGTACTGCCTAGTTCCGGTAAAACCGTAGTGTACGGTTTTAAGCATATTTTTTTAAGCATATTTTTAAAAACATCTGCCTTAAAGGGGTCATATGATGAGATTTCAAGTTTTCCTTTCTCTTTGGAGTGTTACAAGCTCTTGGTGCATAAAGAAGATCTGTAAAGTTGCAAAGACTAAAGTCTCAAATCCAAAGAGATATTCTTTATAAAAGTTAAAGAGTCAACCATGCCTACCTAAAACAGCTCGTTCTAACACGCCCCCACATGTCTACGTCACTATGTGGAAATATTAGCATAATGCCGCCCAAACGTGCACGCAAAGAAAGAAGGCGTGGTTTCAGGAACCGCAGTAGTGTTGATGCAGCCCTGTCAGGGAGATGCTGTGTGTTTCAGTGCGAAAGCAAAAGCACTTTATTTGGCCTTCCGGAAGTAGATGCAATTAGGAATCATTGGTTAAGATTTATTTACAACAGAACAGCACAACCCAGATGTTCGAATTTGTGCAACGCATTTTATGGACGACAGTTTTTTGAACCTAGAAGAGTATGGCATTAACTTTCTGCCAAAATTCTGCACGCGAAAGATCATATTTTGAGCGCGCAAAAGTGCGTTTTGCATGCGCGCAAACTGAGTTTTGTGGAGAAAATGTTTGTCTCGCAAAGAAGAAAGTATTTAGAGCGCACGAAAATCAATTTTGCATTTAAAATAAGTTTTTGGATGTGTGCAGACCTTCTCCTCTGCGCGTGCAACGTTTCACTAGCTTGCTCACCTGATGCCCGCCCTCAGTGCTCGCTAAATGCCAACAGCTTGCGTGCTCAACACAACCCAGCGTTACAATGTG
>NW_015505799.1:111729-122787 GCF_001515645.1 Sinocyclocheilus grahami | reverse complement strand
TGTTGTGATTGGTTGTCAAGGCAGCCAATCAGAATTTAGCAGCCTCAGTCTCTGATTGGCTGGAATTATGGCACATTGTAACGCTGGGTTGTGTTGAGCACGCCAGCTGTTGGCATTTAGCGAGCACTAAGGGGGGCATCAGGTGAGCAAGCTAGTGAAACGTTGCACACGCAAAAGAAAAGGTCTGCACACATCCAAAAACATGTTTTAAAATGCAAAATTGATTTCCATGCGCTCGAAAGACTTTTTTCTTTGCGAAATGAACATATTCTCCACAAAACTCAGATCGCGCGCGTGCACAATGCACTTTTGTGCGCTCAAAATATGATCTTTCGCGTGCAGAATTGTGCCAGAAATGTAAGCCCATAGAAGAGTACAAAGCTGGCTGTGCACAAAGGCTATTTCTAAAAAAAAAAGGTAAATTCCGACTTTGCTATGACAATCTGGCGCTTCTGAATCAGCGACTGTAAGTATGTTTTGTAATTAGTTTAAGTATTTGCTATTGACTGTTCAAATGTGGAGTTTTTGCGCAGCGGAGAGTAACGCGTCGTGTGTGTGTGTGAGGGGAACAGGGTCACATCACAGGAGAGTGAACAGCCTGTCAGAAATCATAGCACGTCAGCTGTCTTAACCGCGGCTTGTGTATTGCATCATCACTGTGTCTGTCACGTGACTCTGTTGCCCTTTCGGGCTTGAACTGATGGTAAAACTAATGACATTATTAACTGTCTTGATATTTACTTTGAAAGCTGAAGCTCGCGATTATGGTAAGGGGCGTTACATTTCCGACGAGTGCTTGTGGTGTTTAGGCCAATCACAATGCACTGGGTCAGCTGGCCAATCAGAGCAGACTGCTCTTGTCAGAGGAGGGGGCTTTGTTGAAAACTACGTGTTTGAGAGAGGCGGGGCATAGAGGACCTACAATAATGTACAGTATTTGAAAAATAATGTGTTTTTTGAACATTAAAGCATGTCAACATATTTTTTTTCATTTAAAAACAAGAGATACAGTGGGATGGGAAAAAACCGCCATAACGTCTTTAGACATATTTTTTAAAGTTGAACTTGCATTAATTTTACATGGCTTTCTAAACATGCTGCTCTCTGCAAGATGAGAGTGCAATGCTGATAGATGTCCCTCTAGAAAATGTGATAAATATGCATTCTGTGTGAATGGCTTTGTTTCAGTTTTGACGTAAACAACATCATCTCCACACTGATGCTCTCGTTTTTCCGCAATATATTGAATGAACAATGTAGCAGCGCCGCATTTAGTGGGTTCAACTGAATAGGCTAACAAAAGCATTCAAATGCAATCTTTAGCCTGATTCAGACGGTAATTGTTTCTCATGTGGACGTCTGTAAAAATAAATTTACATATCCCCTCAGTGATAAAACTCATGGATTCGGATGGCGATCTATTCACAGAGGAGGAGTGAGTTCTGTGAACCCGGGAATGCGCTTCTCACGTGACCAGTCACATAATTTGTCTGCTGTAAATAAAATGAATTTTATTTACAAAATGTATTCTTATTATTGTGTAAAAAATACTTATGTAAAATGTATTCTTATTATTCCAAGTTTATTTTATAATATATAATCCTATTTATTATTTGATTATTTAAATATTTTCCCTGTTTAAAAATGGGAAAATAGACGCGCTATAGGCCTAGTTGTATATAATTATACGCGATATAGTTATGTAACATTCCCAATCATAGTTATTAATGTTGTGCACTGCTGTTTGGGCTGCGTGTGCTGAGCTAAAGATGATCACTGGTAAACTGAAGCGCTCTTTTAACTTTACCAAACGCATTCTATATGAGATACATCAGATATACATCAAATAAACACAATATTACAATGTACAATTGCACAAAAGGCTGCAAACGAACAGCGCGCATCTGAAGTGTCTCTGAAGGAAATAATGCATTATTTATCGGCTTTAAGATATCGGCCAAATTTTCTTATCAGGCCGATACCGATAACAGAAAAAATGAGCCGATATGGGCCGATACCGATATGGTGGCCGATATATCGTGCATCCCTAGTATATATCCGTTTATAATACACATTTTAAAATTGCATTGCATACCTGCTGCTGCCATAATAAAGACCCATTTCGAATGTTTGCATGCTTTTCTTCTCTTTCTGCTCCCAGTTGCTGTGAGCAGTTATGAAGTATTGTTCTTTTAAATACTTTCCAGCATTTCAGAAATAAATATGTATACAAATTACACCGACGTACAACAGTTAACATACCTTACGGTGTTCGGGAGTGCTCAAAAAGGGTTTACGCACTGAATTTTGAATCGATTTCTTCTCGTAAACTCAGAGATGTGGATTCGGACGGCAATTAAATTACCACTCGACCTTGGTGTTTGTCAAAAAACAGTAGGTAATTCGGCCGGGGATTTTTACGGGGGTGGTGATAGAAAAACACCGACATCCTGGATTCGGATGGCAATTAAATCACCGACTACCCCCTGTAAATGGTGAAAATCACTTACGTCCCCCTGAGAAACGATTACCGTCAGAATAGGGCTAATGACATGCATCGTCATCGCATCTCGTGCGCCACTGATAAGGCTGCCTGACGGCTGACGCAGACCTTAAATTCGAATGCAATGATTTTGCATTCGAATGTGTATTTTTTTTATTTTTTTTTATTCAACGAATATTCGAAATTCAAATTTTTTTTTTATGGCCCTAGCTCCTTATGCTTTCGAATTACTATTGCGGTACTTTGTCATACAACGATCGGTCTGCACAGCACTGCCTCAGGTCGAACACACCTAATATGTACACGTATTTGCATTGCTTTGACCATTCTCTGTAGATCCTACCTTCTCACATGCCATGATTGGTCAATTATGTACAATACCTGCATGTTATTGGTCAAACAATTTTTCAATCATTACCTTCAGCAAGTATGAAAATAGGAAATATTTTATATATTTTATGCAATATAGAAATCCTGGCCAGGACGTGTCCAGGAAAAAAAAACACGTATGGTCACCCTACTGAAAGTTAGTATTTAATTTTGGATGAAAAAAAAAAAATTTGACCACAAAGACTACATGCTTTTTCTGTTGATTTACTTAAGTGTTGTCTGTGCAGCCGTTCACCTAGACTGCTCCGACATTTCTTGAGCAAGCACTTTATTTGCTGGTCTATTATTATATTTACTTCAGATGGCCAGAATAAGAATTTAATTGGTCTATATCCACTTTGCACTCCTTGTTTTTGTTGCAACAGGGTGTGTTTTATGACATCAAGTATTATAAAAAGGTTTTTCATGTGATGCACCCTGGGCTATATTTTCAGTATATTCTCTCTGATTTTAACCTGACCTCAAAGCTTGCTGCTCCCAAGATGACAGTACTTATGGTCAGATTCAGACACAGAGCCGTTGTTCACTGACGAGCTGCGCAAAAAATCGCGCGAATATGAACGTGGTTTTGCGCAGCTTGCCTGTGAACAACGGCTCTGTGCAGTTAATGCTGCTCAATGTGAAAGCCCGCAGGTGATGGAGATTTACCTCTGATTACAGAACCGGCTCTACTGATAAGATGCGCGTTAAATATCGCATGCGATTTATCGTGCAGCCCTACTTGCTAGTCTCACGTAGCCAGACCTTCAGACTGACGGTAGAAGGTCTGGGGACCTTGGCCACTTTAAAAGGCCATATGACTGACAGGTAAAACAACCAATCACTTTTTGTTTTGGACCGCGTCATGTTTAGGGGCGTGGAAATGTCACCACAATAACAGACCAGTGTGTAAAATCTCTTGGATGTATTTTAAAGAGTCTATGTCGCAAACTTTACATATTTCACATACTTTTGAAAATCCAGTGTTTAGTTGATCCTGATAAGTGCTCATTGTCACAGTTGTAAACACAACGGCTTTCTTCTTTCATAATGGGGTTTGGCATTACAGCATCTTTGTTTCCAGGTGGAACGTTAAAAAACACGACACACTCGTCTCCTGGAAATCCTGTGTAATTCAACCAATCCAATGATGACTTCGAAACTCATGAACCGTTTCCAATTTTGTGTGCCATATGCATCAGATTTTCAGCCAGTACGTGGGCATGACATTTGAGGCTGAGACTACAAAGTTGCATACTCAAGTACTGTTTAGGTCTCTAAACACTCTGAGGAGGATTGCCCTGCATAATCTATGTCCCATCATTCTTGGCACAGAGGACACACACACATGCAGGATTACTCTTCATAAGGCAAGGGGCTTTCTAGGGCTGGTCAGAAGTGAGTGGATTAAGGTTTAGTCATGATGCGTGTGTGTCTATGTGGTCTAGAAATGATCACAGGGTTTATTTATGTACAAGAAAACTTTGTGTTTGTTACCCAGAGATGACCCTTATGTTACAGAATGAGAGAAGCAACTCAAGACATTGTTAAATTACCAGATTATGTCTCCTTCTCCTGCTGATGCATGCTGGGATGCTTTGCACTATGAAGCTGGACTGGCTGTAGATATTTCAGTGTGATTTAGACTTTGGCTTACTGTATTTTGAGGGTGTTATTTAAATGCTTTTCCTTCTCACTCTCATTCTTTCTCTCCTTTATAATTAATTTTTTTTCCTTCAAACATCTCTTTCTTTGATTACCTCATTCCTTTGTGTTTTGGGTGCGTGCCTATTCGAGAGCGGCACAGAAACACACGTCTGTGTCTTTAGGGCATGTTGGCGCACAGTGTTCTGCTGATTTGAGGTGTGAAGTCTCCTCATGTCAGAAACAGAGCCGTGGAGTAGAATAAGGGTGTACTCACACTAGGCACGGTTGCCTTGAACCGAGCCCGAGCATGATTATCCCCCCTCCCTACTCCTCCGCTGGCCTGTACTCACACTTGCACTAAACTTTCCGGGCCGGAGCATGCTTACGTCATGTATGAGATAATGGAGAAAACGTTATATATTTAATATAATATTTTGCAGAATAATTAATAATTAATTTATCATTAATGCCGTGCATTGATTTTCACTTGTATGTATCAGAAAATTATTACAGAGGCAGCTGAGGTTAACGAAATAATTTGCAGCTTTACTCGCAAACTACATTTCCTGTTCATCAATAAGGTAAGAAACAGAGCCATTATAAACCTAAATATACTTGATTGAATTAAATTAATTGAAAAGTGTAGTGTAGTAGTAGTAATAGAATATGTTTGCGGTCGTAATGATGACAGAAGCACACACAAAATAGTATCTGTTCCATGCTCTGGCGCGGTTAGCACTCACACTGCGGGCGTACCGCGCCTAAAAGAATGGAAGAAGAGTGGTGAAAAGAGATGGAAAAAAGTTTTATGTTTCGAAATGCTCTTATTTTTGTTTGATTCATTTTTTGTTAATTTCTATCAGGTTTTTATTTATTTATTAAAGTCACCCCTTTACCCTTGTCAATTGAAATGTCAGTCAATATGAATATTATATATTATGTTTTTTTTTTTTACTAATTTAAATCCTGTTTCGTTTCTTCAAATGCTTTAGCAGTAAAAAATCCACAGATATTTGTAATGGCAATAAGAATTAGAATAGGGTGAGAAGGGCTAAGAGAGAGAGTTATAGAGGTTATAAAAAGAATAACCGAGGGAGTTTCTCTTTATATAGAGGTAGAGAAGAAATTGGGGCTACAAGAGGTAGTTAGAGGTAATGAGAAGGAGAAACAGAGGTAACTTTGGTCTCTTCTGCTTTCCGGGGATTCTGTCCTGACATGCTGCGTCTTCACATACTCTTCCTCATTCCAGCAATCTTCTATCTGCACACACTCACATACACATAAAGGTACATGCTCGTGCTGTGTGGATGTCTTTCTATAGCCACAATTTTTCATACACAGCACAATTCACTGTATCCTATTCTTTTTTGGCTCATATTATAAATAAATCATAAAATGTTCACTTAAAGCTACTAAATCTAAGAAATGCTATACCAGAGTTTTCAGTACGAATTTAATATGTAAAGATTGAACCATAAAATTCTACAAAGATAATACATATGGTTTCTTTGCTGTTGCATGTAAAATAAAACCTACAGCTCCATTTTTTCAATAAATGATCAAATAAATTATACATTCATACACCACAAGTGCTTCATGATGGTGACTACACCTTCATTGATGAAACCTCAAAGCTATTGAACAAGGATGGGAATATCGGCCAATCAGTGATGGGCAAATTTTAGGAAGGCATAATAAAATGTTTAAAGAAATGTAAGGCCCATTGATTGGCATAAGAGGTGGCATGTTTAATGTGTCAACTGAAGGCCTTGTCGCCTTTTCTCAGTCTTGAGGGACTACACACATACAGGGTCAGCATTGCGCCACCTGCTGGCTGTATCTACATGTCTCAACATCAAGCTGTTTTTTTTATTCTTTCCTGTCTGATATCTAATAGTGTTTTGAATTAGCAGGCTTGTTAATTAAAGGAATAGTTCACCCAAAAATGAAAATTTGCTGAAAATGTACTCGCACTCAGGCCTCTAAGATCTAAGATGTAGATTTGTTTGTTTCTTAATAGGAACAGATTTGGAGAAATGTAGCAAGTCAAAAGCTTTGTCTGTGCATATTTCTCTCCTGATTCAAATGAAGACACTTCTTCACTGCAGAAAGCAATATTATGGATACAGGATGATCAATTTTATTTTTGGGTGATCTATTTCTTTAAAGTTTAAACAACGATTTGGTTCTCTCTTGATGTGTTATTCTTTGTGTTTGTGATCATTTGTGTTTATACATTGCTTGTTTTTGTTTAGGTTTCTATTGTCATTGTTACCTATTTTTTTTGTCTACTGATTGTTATTCAGTGTATGTAAAAGGCTTTATTGGTGAGTTTCCATTGTGGAAACTAGTTGGATGATTTAGTTTTTTTGCCCCAGGCTCTTCATGTACCATCACTCATTTTGACTCGAACACATTCAGTAGTTTGTTTTCATTATATATTTTTTTCCACATTTTGTATTTTCTCTTTCTCTAAGCCATTACATAATCCCGCCCCTAGCACATAAGAGACTGCATAATTGGATGGGTCCAGTTTTAGTAAGAGATTAGCTACCAGCAATATTAGCATCAGTTCTTAGTCGTGTGACATTGTTAGTATTCACTATTAGTTGAACTTTTTTTATAGTTATGTAAATGTAACTTCTTAAATGATCATATCTACTTGCGGTTAACCAATGATTATCCTTAATGAAAATTGTACCAAATATTTTGATGATAAAGTATTCAGTGCACACAAAGAGCCAAAGATAATTGAAACATGGATTTTGTGGCATCTTCTTGGCCAACGTGTAATCACTGCTATGTGCCTGTTGGCCCCAGCAGCCTGAAATTATTGTTTATGATTGTTTACTTTTGCACGCACACACACAACCCTTTACGCACACCTTGGCAAAAGAATCGCCGTTGGCTAGTACATTTTTTAGTTTACTCGCCAGACTGTTATACTGTTTTTGTGTATATATATTTTTGTGTATATATATATATACACAGTGGTGTGAAAAAGTGTTGGATTTCTCTAGCCACACTCAGGCCTGATTACTGCCACACCTGTTCGCAATCAAGAAATCTCTTAAATAGGACCTGCCTGACAAAGTGAAGTAGACCAAAAGATCCTCAAAAGCTAGACATCATGCCGAGATCCAAAGAAATTCAGAAACAAATGAGAAAGAAAGTAATTGAGATCTATCAGTTATAAAGCCATTTCTAAAGATTTGGGACTCAGGCGAACCACAGTGAGAGCCATTATTCACAAATGGCAAAAACATGGAACAGTGGAGAACCTTCCCAGGAGTGGCCGGCCGACCCAAATTATCCCAAAGGCACAACGACGACTCATCCAAGAGGTCAGAAAAGACCCCACAACAACATCCAAAGAACTGCAGGCCTCACTTGCCTCAGTTAAGGTCAGTGTTCATGACTCCACCATAAGAAAGAGACTGGGAAAATATGGTCTGCATGGCAGAGTTCCAAGACGAAAACCGCTGCTGAGCAAAAAGAACATAAAGGCTCGTCTCAGTCTTGCCAGAAATCATCTTGATGATCCCCAAGACTTTTGGGAAAATACTCTGCGGACTGGCGAGACAAAAGTTTAACTTTTTGAAAGGTATGTGTCCCATTACGTCTGGTGTAAAAGTAACACTGCATTTCAGAAAAAGAACATCATACCAACAGTAAAATATGGTGGTGGTAGTGTGATGGTCTGGGGCTGTTTTGCTGCTTCAGGACCTGGAAGACTTGCTGTGATAAATGGAACTATGAATTTTGCTGTTTACCAAAAAATCCTGAAGGAGAATGTCCGGCCATCTGTTCGTGACCTCAAGCTGAAGCGAACTTGGTTTCTGCAGCAGGACAATGATCCAAAACACACCAGCAAGTCCACCTCTGAATGGCTGAAGAAAAACAAAATGAAGACTTTGGGGTGGCCTAGTCAAAGTCCTGACCTGAATCCTATTGAGATGCTGTGGCATGACCTTAAAAAGGTGGTTCATGCTCGAAAACCCTCCAATGTGGCTGAATTACAACAATTCTGCATAGATGAGTGGACCAAAATTCCTCCACAGCGCTGTAACAGACTCATTGCAAGTTATCGCAAACGCTTGTTTGCAGTTGTTGCTGCAAAGGGTGGCAACCAGTTATTAGGTTTAGGGGGCAAACACTTTTTCACACAGGGCCATGTAGTTTTGGATTTTGTTTTCCCTTAATAATAAAAACCTTCATTTAAAAACTGCATGTTGTGTTCACTTGTGTTATCTTTTACTAATATTTAAATTTGTTTGATGATCTGAAACATTAAAGTGTGACAAACATGCAAAAAAATAAGAAATCAGGAAGGGTGCCAACACTTTTTCACACCACTGTATATATATACATATATATTAGGGCTGCACGATATATCGAAATATCGCAAATGCAAATATCGCAAGGGCGTGCAATCCGTGTATCATTCGATCATTCGTTTTTTGATTTAATATTGAAAGTAGAAAAATTAGAAAACAGCTCCTTTTTCGTTTTTTTGTTTTTTCCCAAAATTTTCGTTTTTCGTTCATGGGTGGAAAAATGAATAAACCGCTTGAATATTGGATTTCTACACGTGGGCGGGAATTAAACACCCCTTTCTGCTGATTGGTCAGCCGAAGATCAAACCATGCCATCATCAGTTCTTCCACAGTATCACGCAGCAGAATAATAGTCCTGTGCTGCTGCAGTTGTATGGTTTCTTAACACATTTATTTGCGAGACGCGCTAAAGCAGTGCATTCTGTTGTTCTCTTTATTTTTCAAAGGCATGACATTTTGTAGTTATTTTGAACGTACAATTTTGAAAATCCAAGTGAACATCAAGTGAATGTAAACTGCTTTAAATATGACTGCTGCTTATTTCCTGTGCACTTCAATACTGATCTGCGCTTAACTGTAGTCTGTCTGCTTATTGAGTTTATTTAACCCATCGCAGTTTATTGGAACTGTGTGAACTAGAGTCACTACTCACCTTAATGTTGTTCTAAAGGCTTATTACTTAACACAAAAATGTCCTGCTCTCGCTTGCCAATTTAATGGCTGAGAATTGTGACTTCAGTGTTTTTTTTGTTTTTTTTTTGGAAAAAACGAAAAAGGAGCCGTTTTCTCATTTTTCTACTTTCAATATTAAATAAAAAAAATGAATGATACACGGATTGCGTGCGATATCTGAATCATTTTAATAATAGGCTACTTAAATCAAAATGTTGCAAAAGGTCAAATTTTTAGTTTGACGCATATAGCAGAGAATTGTTTGACGTTGAAAAGAGTTAAGTGCAATAAGTTGCAGAAAACAACTCTTTGCCGTCTCGTCTTGCTGTCTGACTCACACCTGAAGCGCGTGCACAAGCCACATCTCGCGCAGCGTCTCTTCAGTTCTGCGTTTCAGACTGCGTGCGAACACCGAGTTGTAAGTATAAAGGAAACCAGGCTGATTACATCAGAGATTGCAGAGAGAACAGAGACTCGCATTGCGTTTTCAGTGAATTATTCATTCCAGTGTGTTTTGCTTTTAAACACGAGTTCTGTCATATTCTGTGATTGTCTCTGAAGAGCGCGAGCCCTCACATGTCACGCGCTGAGTGAAGTACAGACTGAACGGGTTGTCAACACATCCCACCACATTAAACACAATACCTAGCCTATAGGCAAATTTGAACGGTTTCAGAAGAAAACAAGAATGAAAAATATAAGTTGCTAAACAAGCCAAAACGAATTAGGCTAATCAGTGGCAGCGCTAGGGCGGGGCTTGATGGGGCCCATCAGAAACTTGTTTAGCCCGGGCACAGCCCCCCCAAAGATTTCCTAATGATGTTGCCTTATTTTTGGTGTCACTTTTCATTAACATTAAAAAAAATAAACATTTAAAAAAATGCCTAATATGTGGCCTATAAACGATTGATATTATGGGGGTGGGGTCAAGCAACACAAGCAAGCAACGCGCAAACTGCGCAAGCGTTCAGTAAATTCACTATAGAGAAAGTGAAAGTAAAAAAACTGACGGAGATTTCTAACGCTGCATTAACGGTGCATATTCTCTGAGACAACAAGAGACAAAATTACTTCAATATAGGCTGATGATGGTATATAACTGTCTTAAATTATTCTCTTAATATTTCTCTTGTGGCCCGTATAGTGAAAAACATGAGAAGAAACATATTTAGCGTTAAACAGGTTGTTTTTGAAAATCTGTGCACGAAATAAAGCTGCTCTTAATTTTCAACGATGACTGCAGTGTTAATAATTTTAATTATAGGCCTATAATTCAGTTGTATAAATTAATAGACCTGTTTAAAAAAAACTTTAAAAAAAACATTAGCCTAATTAGGAGTAGCCTAAGCTACTAGCCTAAATTTTAATTATCCTCACAGCGCGCCATATGGCGCGGAACGGCATAGTCATATAGACTATGATTGAACAAAAACAGATTTTGTTATTTTTAGTTAAACTTAATTTTTGTTGCTTGTCTGCGCTCGTCCGCCGCCTTTTTTCTCTTCTCCGACCCCGCAGCTCTCTCCGATA
>NW_015505799.1:104829-110948 GCF_001515645.1 Sinocyclocheilus grahami | reverse complement strand
TCCGTTGTGGTCTCCTTTTTGTAGTTTTAAATAATGATTTAATGATTTGATATTTATTGGCTGCCGTCACGGCTATGCTTCTTCGACGAGCCACTTCTTCTTCGGCTTTTACCGTGGTACT
Source organism: Sinocyclocheilus grahami (assembly GCF_001515645.1). NCBI lineage: Eukaryota > Metazoa > Chordata > Actinopteri > Cypriniformes > Cyprinidae > Sinocyclocheilus > Sinocyclocheilus grahami. The sequence goes on along the minus strand of NW_015505799.1, from coordinate 110,827 downwards.
GCGGGTTACACCAGCAACATGCCCGGGGAGACTGCAGACTAGCGGTTTGCATGTGTACTGCACGTTGACGCGGACAACGATGCAGAAGTATAAAGGAAAACTGACGCATAGCCTACGGTGTAAATGCTACGGCGTAGGTCCGACGCAGAAGTATAAATCAGCTTTTAGTCTCCAACTCTTCGGCTTTTACCGTGGTACTGCGGGTTACACCAGCAACATGCCCGGGGAGACTGCAGACTAGCGGTTTGCATGTGTACTGCACGTTGACGCGGACAACGATGCAGAAGTATAAAGGAAAACTGACGCATAGCCTACGGTGTAAATGCTACGGCGTAGGTCCGACGCAGAAGTATAAATCAGCTTTTAGTCTCCAACTCGCACACTGGTGAGTAAACTCTAAGAATTTATTTGCCGATGGCTAATGTTAGACATCATTTAGTCACCCAGTGTGAAAATTTAGTTGCATATGCGAGTGATTTACTTGCATTGTAGAGGGTTGCTACACAAGACTCTTTCTCTTTGACAGAGACTGCCAGACTGAAGTCTTGTATATTAAGTTATTACATTATCGTTGTGATCACATCCTGATTTTTGGGATATTGAGTGTAGGTTCTCCATGTTTCTTCCACTCTCGTTGACCTTAAAAGTCAGTTTGATCACACTACACCATTAGCTTGTGTTTGTGTGCTTTAGCCCGAATCTCTAATCTGATGACATTATCCTCTATGGCTTAAACTGTTAAGTGCCATCTGGGTTCACCATGCACACATTCATGTGAGCTCAAACAGTGCAGTGATGCATGCTGGGATTCTTTGTCTTTGGAAGCTATGACTGGGCTGGTTCACTTCACTTGCATTATAATTTGATAAAACCTTCAGTAGCTTTGCAAAAATATCAAGAGAGCTTTCTCTCTCTCACACACACTTACTCTAATGTGCTTAGTCAAAATTAAATTACCCACTGGGGCTGTTGTGTAACAGTTTTGATTGAATGACAAGCCGTAGAGTTCACTGTTTGGACATGGACACAGTTGTTCACTTCCTCCATCTCTCTCTCTGTTTCAGTATTTTGTTGGACTAGAGGTTTCTCATTTTATTCAGTGCTTTTTGCTGTATGGTGTTCTTCATTGTGACATTTTCCTTATCCAGCTTATTTTGTTTTTATGCCTTAAATCTAATCTGGTCGAGAGACCTGGTGGTAAAGTAAGTCTGAGTTCAGGTGTGTGTTGTAAGGGTCTGGAATGTGGTTGTGCAGGTTCTTCTATAAACAAGTTTCAGGTATGAATGACAGTCTCACTCGCTCTCTCTAATCTATCCCCTCTGTTTCCCTCTCTGTCTGTGACTCTCTATCGTTCTAGTCTCATAATGTCCCTCAAGAAGAAAATACTATTCTAATCAGTTCCTGTGAGCAGTAGGGATGCATCGAAAGTGTGGCTGCCACAAATGCCATAAAACCACATTTTTGGTTTTCGTTCAAACGAGAAAATATGTCAAAAATCTGGAAAAACGGAAACTTTAACCGGTTGGATAACAGGAACTTTGACATGGAGAAAAATCAGTGTGCACGTGATATATCTGTACTTCAAAGTCAGTATGATTTGCACAAGAGTTTTCTATACAGTTGTCCATTTATGTAAACTATATTTAAAAAACGTTTAAGCTAATAATAGTGTAAATGTGTCCAGATTAGGGGTGCGACGATCCGATATTCAGTATCAGTTAGGGATGCTCCGATCTGCCTTTTTCGCCTCCGATTCCGATTCCTAGGGTTCGATATTGGCCGATATCGATACCGTTCCTCATACCAGTTAAGTTTTTTCCCCCCATTTAAATAAATGTAGAATTTATATATCTCTGTGTGTGGAACTGATAATCATTCTTTCCCAATCTACTAGATACAGACTACTTCATTATAAAGAAAAATAAAATAAACAATAAATATGAAAAAATATAGGCCTATGTATATTTATAATCTATGACAAAAAGTTATCATAAACTAGGTTAGTGGATAATTCGGCAGCAAAAGTTATTCTAAAAAAATCAGTGCACAATAATTTTAGAAATCCAAACATTTAGTGAAAAAACAATATTTTGTGGGGAACAAATAAAAATGTTGCACTAAATATGGTAAAATGTTACACATTGCTATTTGTATTATAAAATCCATTCATTAAAAACATTCATATATATGTTTAAGTATATACTATAAAATTAAAATACATTTCTTTCGAATGTATAGCATATTTTTTAATAAGGCAACAACATATAATAGATACCATAGGACAAAACAAATACAGTGCAGCACAAACAGTTTTTATACAGTCTATGAGCACGAAGCGCTTACAATGTGCGCATCCGGTGTGCAGAATGATGCGCTTGAAGCAACATGGCGTTACAGCCTGACGCCGTGTTGCTTCAAGCGTATCATTCTGCACACCGGATGCACACATTGTAAGCGCTTAGTGTTAAAAACTGCAAAGCACAAAGGGAAGAGAAATTGATGCGTAATGTATTATATCTGTGCAACAATTATTGAGCCTTTCTTTTTAACAGTTTTAAATTTCAGTTACTGTGCACGTTAAAAACTATTTATAGTCTTTTCTACGCCCGTGTTTTGTTCTCACAGACACCCGGTAGCAAGTAACAAAACAACATTAAACTCCGGCAAGAAGATAAAGTCCTTTTTGCAAAATCATAGACATGTATTTACAAATCAAGTATAATGGGAACACCGAATGATCTTGGAGAGAGCTTTACCGAACTAACTGCTGTAACCGAACAAGACCAGGGTTTAAAGTCTGAACGAATGACTGACAGCCACAGCGGAGAAAAGAGTTTGTGTGAACTTTAATGTAAGGACTTAAATATTCATATGTAGCTCACATTAAGCTATCGTATGACTTCAGAAGTAACACAGAATAATTTGCACAATCGGGAAAAAAAATAAAAATATCGGATTTGGATCGGCCCTCTCTGACCGATACCCGATCCGAGAAAAATGGCACTGTCGGAGCCAATACCCGATATGAATATCGGATCGGCGCATCCCTAGTATCAGTATCAGTATATTGCCATTTTCTGCTGTATCGGTCAGACGAGACCGATCCAAATCCGATATCTGCGTATAATATTCTGTGTTATTGTTAAGCCCCACGAAAGCCACAAAAAACATTATAAAGCACAATAACGTTTTTGTGTACTGTATTTCAAATGTTCTGAAGCCGTTCCATAGTTTAATGTGAGGTACAGATGATTATTTACCAAGTCAAGTTCACCTAAAATCTTCTCTCCGCTGCGGCTGTCTGTCATCCTCCATTCAGCATTCAAACTGTGCGTCACGTTCGGTTACTACAGTCAAAATGCTAAAATTCTCTCCAAGATTATTAAATGTTCATGTTCCTAATATTATACTTGATCTGTAGATAAAGATAAATGATTCTGCATAAAAGGACTTTATCTTGCTGGAGTTTCGTGCTGTTTCTAAATCATGTTAATTTCTACCTGGTATCTGTTAGATCGCAACACTGAAGTAGAGAGCACTATGAATTGTTCTTCACGAGCACAGTAACTGAAATTTAAATCGGTTGAAAGAAAAGGCTCAATAAACTAATGCACAGATTTTTAATACACTGCGCATTATTATCTCTTCCCTTTGTGCTTTGAACGTCTTCATGCGGAGCGCTGTGCCTGCGTGCTGTGATTCCGTGTTGCTTCAAGCGCATCATTCTGCGCTCGGGATGCGCATAAGCGCTTTGTGCCGGTCTGTATTGGAGCCTTTCCTATTATAATACTTTCGCACAATGAAAGATTATTAATAGCCTTTCTTGTTCGTCTTATCTATCATATGTTGCTGCAACATTACTGTGCTATACATTTAAAAGAAATGTCTTTTAATTTATATTTATATATAAATATATTACTTGTTTTTCATGAATATATTTTACAACAATACAAAGTGCAATGTTTAACATTTTACCAGATTTAGTCCTACACTTATTTTATTTGTTCCCTACTAAATAATGTTTTGTTTTTTACTAAAAGTTTAGATTTTATAAAATTAGATTAGATTACTCTTTTCTAGAGTAACTTTTCCTATCGAATTGTCCACTAACCTAGTTTATAATAGCATTTTTGTCATAGATAATGGTTATATATATTTTTTGTTTGTTATTTTTCTTTATAATGAAGTTGTCTATATTTAGTAGATTGTGTGTAACACACAAAAGAGTGACGATCAGGTCAACACACATTGAGGTATAGAAATTCTACACCGATTTAAAAAAAACGGCACTGGTATCAGATCGATATCGGTATCAGCAGATATTCTGAAGTTTTGGTATCAGATCGGGATCGGTTCTGAAAAAGTGATATCGAGCCATCCCTAGTCCAGATGCAAACATTTTACACCCTAATATAATTTTAATTTATAATGAATATAATATATATGTGTGTATATATATATATATATATATATATATATGAGCGAATTGTTCTTCACGAGCACAGTAACTGAAATTTAAATCGGTTGAAAGAAAAGGCTCAATAAACTAATGCACAGATTTTTAATACACTGCGCATTATTATCTCTTCCCTTTGTGCTTTGAACGTCTTCATGCGGAGCGCTGTGCCTGCGTGCTGTGATTCCGTGTTGCTTCAAGCGCATCATTCTGCGCTCGGGATGCGCATAAGCGCTTTGTGCCGGTCTGTATTGGAGCCTTTCCTATTATAATACTTTCGCACAATGAAAGATTATTAATAGCCTTTCTTGTTCGTCTTATCTATCATATGTTGCTGCAACATTACTGTGCTATACATTTAAAAGAAATGTCTTTTAATTTATATTTATATATAAATATATTACTTGTTTTTCATGAATATATTTTACAACAATACAAAGTGCAATGTTTAACATTTTACCAGATTTAGTCCTACACTTATTTTATTTGTTCCCTACTAAATAATGTTTTGTTTTTTACTAAAAGTTTAGATTTTATAAAATTAGATTAGATTACTCTTTTCTAGAGTAACTTTTCCTATCGAATTGTCCACTAACCTAGTTTATAATAGCATTTTTGTCATAGATAATGGTTATATATATTTTTTGTTTGTTATTTTTCTTTATAATGAAGTTGTCTATATTTAGTAGATTGTGTGTAACACACAAAAGAGTGACGATCAGGTCAACACACATTGAGGTATAGAAATTCTACACCGATTTAAAAAAAACGGCACTGGTATCAGATCGATATCGGTATCAGCAGATATTCTGAAGTTTTGGTATCAGATCGGGATCGGTTCTGAAAAAGTGATATCGAGCCATCCCTAGTCCAGATGCAAACATTTTACACCCTAATATAATTTTAATTTATAATGAATATAATATATATGTGTGTATATATATATATATATATATATATATATGAGCAATATCACTCGAGTACGAGAGCGATACCGGCTCTATATCAGCATGGCTGTGATTAGGCCAGAGGCAATCACAGCTGCTGATATAGAGCCAGTATCGCTCGAGTACGAGAGTGATATTGCATTTATACAGCAGTTCGACGGAACATGTGTGTAATTAAACAAGAAACAACGGAGTGCCTAATAAAACCCTCTTTTGTGCGGAACTAATTCCTTCCTCACGGATTCAAAGCTCAAGTTGACAGTTAAACATACGTCACTTTTAGAATTCGTATCAAGGGCATGTGCTGCTTCAGTTAGGTTATTGTGAGAAATAATGAGGTTATAAGAGAGAAACAATGCGGCAAGACGTGCATCCAAATGAGAGAGAGAGAGACCGTGAAACTAGACGTTTCTTCTTATATTAACTAACGTACTCTACGATTAGCTCAATGAATAATAAAAAAAAAAACATAGACCCGGCTAGAACAAGCGGAGTGATACAAAATTGTAAAAGGTGGTCCTGTAGCAATACCAATACAATACAGTATCTCACGGTTCTCAACCAATCAGATTTGAGAACCAGAACGAACTGTTGT
>NW_015505799.1:98500-103741 GCF_001515645.1 Sinocyclocheilus grahami | reverse complement strand
TCGTTTCTCACCAACACAGATGTGAGAGCGAGAGCGAACTGTTGTGTGTGTGTGTGTGTGTGTGTGTGTGTGTGTGTGTGTGTGTGTGTGTGTGTATGTATGTGTATATATATATATGTGTGTGTATATAAAAAAAACTAACGTTACCACTCTAATATGTCTTGCAATATCCGTGCGTGCAAAGGTTCTGCGCGATCCTCTTGTTCAATATTCTCTGGGTCTGAATCTAGCTCAGATTGATATGGCAATATTGACGCCATCCTTAACTAAACTTGCTGCTTTGGCAAGGGGCGGGGCAGTACTGAAACACCGTCTAAGCCAGTGATCCTCAAATCTGGCTCACGAGATCCACTTTCCTGCAGAGTTTAGCTCCAAGCCTCCAACCCTATAATCAAACAAACCTACCTGTGATTTTCTAATGATCCTGAAGACATTGGTTAGCAAACTCAGGTGTGTTTGATTAGTGTAGAGCTAAACTCTGCAGGAAAGTGGATCTCGCGAGCCAGATTTGAGGATCACTGGTCTAAGCTGTTCGCCAATCACATCACATTTCGTTTTTCGGAAGGCGGGCGTTCATCGAACCCGGAACTAATCGAGCCGTTTGTGCCAGACTGGGGAGAAAGGTATTGTAATAATGTCAATTATGTAAAAAATAATGCATTTTTCGAACCACCAAGCATGAGAGCATGTTCTAGTACACCCCCAAAACAAATTCAAGACATTGTAAAAGAGCATAATAGGACCCCTTTAAAATTACTCTGTGATTGTAAAATTAAGATTTACATAGTACTTGCAACTTTGTATTTAACCGCAACCTTTGCCAGATTACAGTATGATTATTTGTTCTCTCAAACAACCATTTCTAACAACGGTTGTCTCTCTCTTCTAATGCAGACTTTAGGTTCAGGGCAGGGCAGGCCTGACTCTCCTGTCTACATAAACCTGCAGGAGTTGAAGATCTTTCAGTCCTCCATCCCTCCACTGCCATCCTCCTCTCCGTTCCACACCAATGGCGACTGGGAGACTCACAAAGACCAGAATGGCAGACACTTCTACTACAACCGCAGCACGCAGGAGAGGACCTGGAAACCCCCAAGGCCACGGGACAGCCTCACCAGGAAAGAGGAAAAACAAGACATGACTGACACTGAGGTACACACACAACAACCTCAAGATTAGACTCAACACAACAGACGGTGATGCTTGCACGCACAAACACACACGCATGTATTATTACGTTTATATGTGGCTTACAAAGGGGAAGAACAACTTCATAAGGGACAAAATGTCCATTGTGGTCTTGGGAAATGCATGACTGGATAGCTTTTTGAATGAATGAATGAATCATGCATTTATATAGCGCTTTCTTTCTCAACCTAAGCTGAATATTTCTATGCATGAAAAGCATTCTGGGTAATTGATTTTCCCTGGTGGGTGAAGGGTTAATTGTGACTGGTGATTTATTTCTTGTCTCTCTCTTTTCCTTGTCTGCCTCTCTGAATAAACTCTTTTACTTTGTTTCTTTCTATATTTCTTTCTACTCGTCTTGCTTTTGTGTGATTGGCTGGGTGAAGGTTCTGTCATCAGAGGAAAACTGTCTGAGCAGCCAATCAGACAGCCAGTATGGTTCGCCCCCTAGAGGCTGGCCTGAGGAAATGGATGAGCATGGACACACACTCTATGTGTCTGACTATACTAATGAGAAGAAGGTACAAAGACAAACTCAGTGTGTTACTGCATGGTTGACAATTTTTGTCTTACTAAGCTTAAAAATGGAGAAACTACTTTTTCATCAACAACTGGCTTGTTTTTTGTTTGTTTGTTTGTTTGTTTCCCCAAATGGCTACACTTGTTTTTCCTTATTTATATGGTTAACAAACTGAATGACCCGTTATAACCATTGATTTGGTATATCTAAAGATGTCAACTAGTCGTGTAGTTTTTTTGTTGTTTTTAATTTGCACGTCTTTATTTGGTGCTTGCAATAAGCTGTGAATAAGTCGTTAGCCAGTTTAATTTTTTTTGTAATTCATCACCTTTAACTTACTGCCATTACAGTCCTCACATGCTGTTTTTTAACCCTTTGCCATGAGTGTTAAGTTTTTATGCATTAAGTTTTAAAAACACACATTCCTTTCTATTGCATTCTGTCTAATTGTTTTTGAATATGAAGCCGCCTTTTTACTGTCTCTGACAAACAGTTTCAGACCGATTGGAAGTCATTCATGCCCAATGGAGAGTAGTACATGAGATGCGTGGAATACGTGTATGTGAAATTTTAAAATCCAATTTAAGCTTTGGTATTTGAAATATCTGAACTTTTGCGGCTAGACTGTTTGCAACCACTCAACTGGATGTGTTGTATTCTAATCAAAACTATGCACGAAATGTGAGATTTTGCACTACAACATTAATCATGAATATTTATTCATACATTCATTTTTCCTTTCTTTTTACCATGGTGAAAAAGTGGAGGGTAATGGCAGCTTCTGTAAAAATTTGAAAGTTCTGGACGATTGTCAGCAGGAGGTGAAATGCGGCAATTGTACTCGAATGTTAAACATAGTGGAAGGGTGGCTTTATATACGCTCTTGTATAAAAACTCATCCATATAAGGTTAGGTGAACCCGAAACCTGCCTTAAAGGGCTTTCTTGAGAGTAATTAGTCGACTAGTAGTTCAGGCAACTAACCAACTAGTGCCTGTGTGTGTTTTGTATATGTATGTAGTGGTTGAGACACACAGACGAGCATGGCCGGCTGTATTACTACAGCACAGATGGCTCCAGATCTGAGTGGGAGCTTCCTAAAATTGGTCTCAAATCACAGGTGAGGCTAACAACAGATTCCAGTGCTTAACAGCATTAAAAAAAAATCTAGTCAGGAAGTCCCGGAAATCCCTTTCAATTTGGTTTATTAACTGAGCAATATCACTTGAATACGAGAGCGATACCGGCTCTATATCAGCATGGCTGTGATTAGGCCAGAGGCACGAGGCCGCAGTTCGACAGAACATGTGTGTAATTAAACAAGAAACAACGGAGTGCCTAATAAAACCCTCTTTTGTGCGGAACTACTTCCTTCCGCAACGGATTCCAAGCTCCAGTTGGCAGTTAAACATACGTCACTTTTAGAATTCGTATCAAGGGCATGTGCTGCTTCAGTTAGGTTATTAGTGAGAAATTATGAGGTTATAAGAGAGAAACAATGCGGCAAGACGTGCATCCAAATGAGAGAGAGAGAGAGACTGTGAATCTAGACGTTTCTTCTTATATTAACTAACGTACTCTACGATTAGCTCAGTGAATAATTAAAAAAAAAAAAAACATAGACCCGGCTAGAACAAGCGGAGTGATATAAAATTGTGAAAGGGTGGTCCTGTAGCGATACCAGTACAATATCTCACGGTTCTCAACCAATCAGATTTGAGAACCAGAACGAACTGTTGTATAAAACATACTAATCCTGGTTTCAATGCCCTGTGCAGTGCTTAATTGAAAGTGTGTGTCCGTGTGTGCATGTACACGTTTTGAGTGTATTTCAATTTGTTTCTCTGACATACCTCATTACCAGTCCAAATAATCTTGCCTCTTTTTGTTCCACCTATTTTAGTCTAACCACTCACCTCTGCTACCAGGAGATGCTCACAAAACACGTAGTCTTGACCGGAGACTGCCTGATTTCATTCCTATGAGGCCGAGAGACAGCGTATATTTACATGAGTCCAATGACAAGGTACACATGCATATACATACAAACTAAGAGAGAAAAAAGGGGCATCATACTATTGCACAGGAGACAATGACGACATGCGTAATAAAACTACCCAAATTCAATACAAATGGCAAGCTTAATGAAACGAATAATCAAGCACATTGTTTTAAGTTGTGTTTTTTCTTCACTTAATGGTTAAACTCTTATTTTCTTATGAAGATTTATTTCACCAAGTACTTAAGATGCTAGCTGATAATATCAGTACTACAAGTTCTACTACCAGCTTCTAACTTCTACAACAAGGTCTGCTGGCAATATCAGTATGAAATGTACATGTTTTAAAATGTATTTAATAATTTAAATACATTCAAAGGTTGATTATATAAACTATAATTCAAATAATTCATAAGGTATTGTGTCAACATGAAACTGCTTAGTGGTGATTATATTTACAAACACTGTCAAATGCTGGTCTGGTTGAAATGAACACACTTTTGGTTTTTAGTGATGTAAATGACTCCCATCCTGATTTGGGTGATGATGTTTACATGTGCTTTATGTTTGACTGAAGTTAAAACAGAAATCCGTCAAGGACCGGCGAGCCTTACCCCCGCACCGCAAAAGCACCTTCCGCTTTTACCCTTATAGGCCACAAGTCAGTGTTGCCCCACCCCTATATCCCAACAACCAATCACCTCGTCTGAGATTATGCATGCACACTTTCACCCACTGCAACTCATTTTAGTATATACAGTGATTTCTACACACATTTTTATACAATATATATATTTGAACTGCATGAGAAATTGCACATGAATATATCATCCTTTAAAGGAATCATTCACCATTAAATTTCAGCTGTCATCATGTACACACACTTAAGTTGCTCACAACCTTTAGGATATTTTTTTTGTCTTCAGTGGATGATTTTAAGTGGCATAAAGTTGAGCTGATGACAGAATTTATATTTTTCAATAAACTCTTTAATGATTCGAGAAATGCTTTACACCTGTGTGATTAATCACATGCTTTGATTAAATGATCAGTAAGTCCTGTCTGGTTTTAGAATGGGTGAGTTTTACTTTAAAGGGATCGTATGATGCTTTTTTTAAAGATCATTATTTGGTGTAACAGAATATGTTGACATGCTTTAATGTTCAAAAAACACATTATTTTTCAAATACTGTACATTATTGTAGGTCCTCTATGCCCCGCCTCTCTCAAACGCTTAGTTTTCTACAAAGTCCCACCTTCCGACAAGCGCAGTCTGCTCTGATTGGCCAGCTGACCCAGTGCATTGTGATTGGCCGAACACTGCAAGCACTCGTCGGAAATGTAACGCCCCTTACCATAATCGCGAGCTTCATCTTTCAAAATAAATGTAAAGACAGAGCCCGAAAGGGGAACAGAGTCGCGTGACAGACACAGTGATGAAGCTGGTATGTGTGCAGTACACAAGCCACGGTTAAGACAGCTGACTCCACTGTGATGTGACCCTGTCTCTCTCTCTCACGCACGCACGCACGCAC